>NC_090436.1:577916561-578218300 GCF_031143425.1 Pleurodeles waltl | reverse complement strand
GCATGGCCATTGGGCAAGGGGGCATGACTCCTGTCTTTACTAAGACAGGAGTCATGTAAATGGCGTCTGGGCGTCGTTAAAAATGGCGCAAATCGGGTGGAGGCGATTTTTTAGCATCAACCTGACTTGCACCATTTTTAAGACGCCCTAACGCCATTTTCCCCAATGCCGGCGCTGCCTCGTATACGTGGTTTTTTTCCACGCACACCAGGCAGCGCCGGTCTGCTAGCGCCGGCTAACGCCATTAAATAAATACGGCGCCCGCATGGCGCTTCAGAATGGCGTTAGCCGGCGCTAAACTTTTTGACGCTAAACTGCGTTAGCGAAGTTTAGCGTCAAAAAGTATAAATACGGGCCTTAATTTCAAGGTAAATCCCCCCAAAGTCCCGTTGCACACTTTGGTGCATATTTATACTCCGTTTGCGCTGAATGTGCGTCGAAGATTTTGACGCACATTCGGCGCAAACCGTGCACCATATTTAAACTTTAATGCCCGAGTCCGCGAATGTCAAAACCACGCCGTGTGCGTCATTTTCTGGATGCGGGAAACCACCTTGTGTTAAAGATATGCAAGGTAGGCGTTCCCATCCAAAAAATGACACAAACACCTGTGCATCATATTTATGCTACCGCGCAAAAATCCCGCACGAGGGAGGTGGAGTTGGAAAATGACACACAGCCTAATTTGCGTAAAAAATTTACCCCTGGGTCAGGACAGGTGTCAAAATGAGGCAAACACACCTGTATATAATTAAACCACACAGAAGCAACAGCAGAGCTTCAAAAGGAAGACATGGAGGTGCTTCTCATCCACCGTGCACGCAGACGCAGAGCACAGAGCACAGGAACAACAACAGCAGCTTCCACAACACCAGCAGGGACCCCAAAGGCAACGCAGAAGGCAGGAGAGGATATTCCGAACCAGGACAACCCTTCATGGCCTCAGGGAACATGACATCATCCAGAGGTACAGGTTGAACTGGCAAGCCATTCAGCAGCTGCTGTGCAACATTGAGCCATAGTTGGCACCAAGCTTGCAGACACCCCGCACCATTCTACCAGAAACCAAGCTGCTAGCTGTACTACACATGTTGGCAAGTGGCTCCTTTCAAACCACTGGTGCCCTGGTTGCTGGGATCTCACAGCCATCATTCTCCGCCTTCCTGTCCAAGGTACTGGATACCATCATCACACTCACACCCCGCCACATCTGCTTCCCCAACACACAGCAGAAGCAGCAGGAGACCAAACAGGGGTCTTACCTCATTAATGGATTTCCACACATCCTTGGTGCCATTGACTGCACACATGTACGCCTTGAGCCACTTGCTGGAACTGAACATCTATACCGCAACAGGAGGCACACACACTCCATTAATGTGCAGGCCATTGTGGATCACGAGGGATTGATCACCAACATCGGTGGCAAAGTATCCTGGGAGTGTACATGATTCATTCATCTTCCGTCAATGTACCATCAATCAACACTTCCAGGATGGACTATATGGAAATGGACTACTTGTTGGTAAGTACAGAAACCTACTCATAAACAAACTGCACAGCAACCCTCTAGGAAAAACAACACATACACCACAACAAAAACATGTGAATAGGAACACACTGAGGGTGTGACACCGCTAGGCATGTTTGATATCCTCACCCAATGGGAGACACACCTAGGGACAAAGTACCATTCCAAATAAAAACTGATGCCACTCCACAGACACGAGGGGAAAATGTAAAACAACACAATGACAAACACATGGTGCCAACTAGCATGACATCTGTGAAGATAAAACTCTAACAACACATCAATTACACCCAAACAAACACCTTTCCAGCCAATACGTACTGTGTAAGGGGTGTGGAATGTAATTTTCTTCAGGTCAAATACCATGACTCACATAGCATTGTGATGACTACAATAAAGGTCACATGCAATCATTGAGGCCATTCCAATATCTCACATCACTCCTGCTCTCACATTGCCCACTACCAAGAGGCAAGTGGACTGTGCGAAGAACACATCTTGATAGTACTATATGGAAGGCGCACATTCCTACACATACGCATTGTGACAAATTAACACACACACAACAGATGTACTGTCATACGGACCTTCTGAAACTCAAAACGACAACCTCACAACCAAGTTAGCCAGCTGAACTAGACCATGTGCAGTAGTCTAGGTGGACGTTGGAACCTGAGTCAACTTGCCAAGGGTAGAGAAGTAGGTCTGCAGTGAACTTGTCACACATGTGAAATTAGTGTACAGTCAAATGTTCAATGATCACAACGTATGGAGAGGTTTGGCTAATTCTCACCTTGCAAAATGTAAGCGTCTCATTGATGTTTAAATTAATCCATTGCATATTTCTAAAGGTATGGGATGTCCAGGGTACATAGAGGCAAACGTGTTACCACCAATGTCGAATTGATTCTGTGTATGGAACTATCATCTCACCCCTGGTTAAGACACAGGGACACCTGTATCACAACTCACAATGCTAGGGAGTACACACTGTACTTAAACTCCCAAAATATACTGCTGACAACCGGTCAGCAGCCAAACACTTGTTCAGCCAAGGAAACAACCCAATGCAGATGGTACATCCTAGAAGCCTACGAATCAACACAATAACACAAACACAAATGAGTCACAGACAACACAAGAGAACACCTGCCATGCAAGGTGATATTAATGGGGCAAGCTACATCAACATGATCTCAATCTTTTCCTCTTTCAGCTGATCAGGGGTATGGGATTCAGCCATGGATTATGACCCCATTTGGCAAGCCAAGCATTGCAGCAGAGCGTGCCTACAATGAGGCACATAGGAGGACATGCACCATAGTCGAGAGGACCTTTGGCATCCGGAAGTCGAGATTCAGGTGCCTCGACATCACTGGTGGCAGCCTCCTATACTCACCAGAAATGGTCTATAAGATCATTTTAACCTGTGCCATCCTGAACAACATTTGTGTATGAAGGAACATTCCCCTATTAGAACCAGAGCCACAAATGCCTGAAAAGGAGGATGCTGGCCTTCAACATGAGGGGGACCAACCAGACACAGCTGCAGGATTGCGTAGGCACCAACATATTGTCAACAATTTCTTTTGAATCAACTCACCATCACCACTGTATTAACATAAGTAAATAAACACCTATAATAATTTCCGTACCATGGCCTTGGTAATTATTTTTGCTCACCTTTATCTCTAACTATCAGAATAAGAGTGTAGCCTCATGGAGCATTGCTGATATACCGATCAGGACACAGAAATTTCCAAAACAAATGTGACGCGTATTATTCAACAGTCACATTCACACACACTGTAAATGACATATATCCTGTACATTTCACCTTTGAAGGGCAATAGCAGAGGACCACACCTATTTCACACACACATGTTGGCAACAAGATTCTTTGCAGCATATGGCACACAACTAAGACACCATTAGTCAATGATGGAACAAAATGCATCATACATGAGGCAGTGGATATACAATTGCAACAGTAACATTAATGTGTGGCCACACCCTTGACAACAGTAACTGTTACATCACCTATCTTTGCAAGGACCATGTGTGACTAGAATTCCATATAAGCAGAACATAGAGAGCACAAGTGCCACACCTATAACAAGCATTGCGCACATGACATTCCATGTACATGTCAGCCCATGTCCTAGGTCTAGACACAACCATGTTCCCGGTCTCACGCCATACGTCTTAAGAAGTCCATGGAATGGTAATATGTGTACTCAGATATTCACTCCACTACACACACACAGACTAACAATATTAATCCAGTATGCTTCACCCTTTAGTATGGTATGCCATAGTCATTGTACATCTGTCTGCATGGATGTCAGGTTAAATAATGCACTGGCTTGAAGTCTCTAAGCCCTGTTATCACCTGTAGATTGCTTCCCATGTGAAAGGTACTGTTGGCCATTTGAACTCGAATCTCACCTACATGACTTGTGAGAAACTGATGCAGCACACACCTGTGAGCACCTCCATGCAGACCAGCCATTTGAACATGCACTGCCCTTGCAGATGCTTGGAACAGCATAGAAGCTGCCATTTTATCAATTACACTGTTATGCATTGTCAGAAAAATAAGCTGTGTAACTCAGCCCTTGGGTTTATGTGTCACCTTTCAAAACACAGGACAAACACAGTTTTCCATGTCAACTGTCTTGTTCTTCCTCCGACCAGTCTCAGTCAGACCACTGAGTATGTACCTTGTGAAATTGCTGGATCCTGATTGACCCTGCATCCTGTTAGCCTGACTGGCACCTGTCTGTGCGTTACCCTAAAGGTTCCTTGTGGCTACATATGTATCATAGTTGCTTTCCCAATCCTCACATTCCTCCGGGGGTATTTTGTCAGGTGGTTCTTCAATGCATACTCAAATACATTGTATAGCATAATCTGCTTATTTATCTACCATAATTGGGAACTTGTCTCCAAATACCCAAATCATGGCCTATCCCTTGTCTGGGTCTCATGTATGCATGAGCGACAAAGTGTGACAGTGTACCATGGCCGTATGCAGGGATTGGGTATATTGCCTCCAGCACAATGAGCAACGTCAGATAATGTATATGAAAAGTCCACACATGTTAGGACCCTGGCAGTTCACACGCTGATTCACATTGCTCACAACATATTGATGGGCCATGGATGGTGAATAGCTGCGAGATTAATCAGCACAGAGGCTATGATGTTCCCAGATGCAGTGGGAACTTTAGAGGCCAACCTGTGTACAAATGTTGTAATGACACCTGCCGGTACAAGAATCCTGAGATATGATCTTACTCAGCACACTGAGGTTGCCCTGTTGACAGTCTCATAACACGTCTGCAGTGACAGGGTAGGACCATCCCCATGTGGGTTCTCAAATCCTCATTGGCTTTACTTCCATTGATCTTCGAAGGATACTCAGTAGATACAGGAATAGCCGCCACTGACTCATGACTAGACCTGGCCGTAACTGTGACAACATAGACCCCTAAAAATATACAGGATTAACATTGGCCCACACACATGAAGCAGACAGCTCTGTGCAATTGATCACTGGAAATATGTGGCCACGTGCTGCTTGGTCTGCTGGTCCGCGACTGTCACAGGAGAGTTGTGGCTCTGTCATATGACCTTAACTGTGGCGTGACATTACAAATGTGGTTCATCTTTGGCTCTCCATGTCAATAACACGGTACCCACTTAGTATGTACATGTGCCTGACTCATGGTGGGTTCACCAACAAGTGCCTAGGAAGCAGTATCCAAAATTCCAGGACATGGGATGGCCAAGTTTTGGACCATTGACATGAACAACCGTCTGCTATCTACCCGGTGCTTGCTTTGTCGTTTGTGGTGTTAATGTTACCCAAAAACTAGAAAGTGCACACAGCAGTTGTTGTTACATGTATGACTAACACATGTCCTCTCTCATTTCCACACTGACTTGCATCTGAGGGTTGGACACATTGACTCCACATGCATAAAAGCATAATCGCAATAATGCATCTTGTGATGCTCACACAGTGGGTCAACAACAATATTAGTAGCCAATGCACGCACATTGAGCCATAGGCATTGAGGTATTGTACTTATGTGCGTCACCTTGCTATCCTCCCCTGACGCCAAACATGCCCAATTTGTGCAATATATATATGTAGGTCACACGTTTGGTCAGTCAAGAGTGAAAATCCTGTACATGAAGTAGCGGATCATGGTCTGCAGTAGTATGATGTGTCACATGTGCCCATACACCCTCATGCCCAAAGTGGGTGCAATCAGCCTATATCAGTATTGCCACAACTGTAATTTTACATTAAAATGGTAAAATTACCCAAACCCAGTTAATGGCAGAAATTTTGCAGCATATGCCACAAAAAATGACGCACATGCATCTCAAAATGATGCTTATGGCCGAAAAATGACTCATAATGCGCTGAAAGAACCATTGGCCCTGAGCGGTATCTTCCACAGTGTACCTCCGAAAATTGGTTAAGTTGAAAACTATTTTGAAACATATGGATGCGGGCTCATATCTACTCCTGTGCGTCAAAACAAAATGACGCGCGGACTGTATGCGTCAAAATATTTTGACGCATGACGATAAAAACACCCACCATTTCAGGCAGCAAGTGATGTAATAGGATATCCTGTTTACAGAATAGGCACAGTGGGTGTACTTTCACTTTTACTTTGCAGTCTGTGATATTTCCTGACTGTGGGGCTGTGTCTCAAGTTGTCTCTGTATATTTAGTGAATTTGTCTCCTGTGTGGTCTTTTTATTGTGTGTTTGTGATTAAAAACTTGTTGTAGTATCCTGTCTGAGTGTTTTTTGTGCTCCTTTGTGTTGTAAAGTATTGTCTTTGTTTTGTTGGGAGTCTGTTGTGGGTAGTGTTAGTTTGTGTATAGTTGAGCTGTGTTAGTAGTTTTTTTTTTTTTTCTGTCCTACTTTCCCCCTATTCTCCTTTGTTCCCCTTATCCCCTATTTATCTTTTAGTACAAATATGTTGGGTAGGTCTCGTCTTGGCAGGATGGGAGAGGAGGAGCTGGGTGGATTCATTTGGCTGGTGTGCCATTTCCTACCCCTAATGATTGAGGCAGGTGGGCATGTGATACAGGGGTATCACACTGAGGCACGGAGGCTCCGGTGGGCAAAGGTGTTGCATCATCTGCAAAGGATTTATAAGACACCCAGAAATGAGCACCAGCTGAAGCACCGCTGGGCTGACCTTGTCTCTAGGGAGCAAGATCTGCTGGACCGCCGGGGATTGTGATTGGTGGCCCTGTTGGTGAGTACAAATCATGTTACTGTGCACGTTTAATTGCTCTGTAGTGACATCAGCTAATTTTTACAATATCTGCCGGGAATGTTGTTGAGTGTGTTGAATGCTACTGAAACATACAGGGTCATATTTCTACTTTGTGAAGGACCACAATTGCTAGCTGTTAGGAAGCAAGAGCTCCGCAAACTTACTAAATATACTTGTATTATGTAAATTAGTGCTGCCTTTGTATCAAACAGCAACACAAATCAGGAGCTAATTATGTATAGATATAGGCCACAGTTGCCTGTGAGGTATAGAAATTTCCAACTCATTACCATCATTTGTTGATGCAACAGCTAGACTGACTTTCTAAATACAACATGAGGCTGAAAAAGAGTGCAGGATTCACGTCAATTGATGATAGCAATGTGGCCCGAACATATGTCTCATGTGTGTCTGGTGATGTGTAAGGAAACTGATCATGGAAATTCCAACAATTTTAGGGATTATTGTGCCCCTCCTTCATTTCGGATACATGTCTAATCTGGATTTGGACACATAGGTAACAAGGTCTAGCTGCGCTCAGCTAACATCTTAGACTGGTATTTGGAGTTTGTAGTGCCACATTTCGATTATGGATGGCTGGCCAAAGGTATGCACATGGGTTCATATCTCAATAGTTGGTGCAACTCATCATAGCTGTGCCACATCAAATGAAGAAACTGTAAAAAAATTAGGGCTATCAACTGTCCCTGGCCCTCTGTACATTTTACCTGTGTGTCATAAATTTGTCATGGTCACAATGGTTGGTTGACTGGTAATGCAGTCCTCACGGAAAGCGGCTTTGGATGTATCTCATGGATACACATGATGAGACGAATACACTCCATGATTATGTCTGCTCACTAATGAAGGAGCATGATTGCCACCACATGATAGTTAGGGCCACTGCATGTGTACAGATATGTGTGTATCACTCACTGGAGACCCAGGGTATGTACATGTTAGCCGTGCTATGTAGGATGCAGTATCATCATGTCTGAGAGGCTTTGCTTTCTGATGTAATCTTGCACATAGTATTTGTCTTTGGAATTGTTGCACAGTGCACAGACATTGAGCACATTTCTCCCTTCCATGCCTTACAGGTGGACCGGCACCCTACACTGTTGGTGAGGTGGTTCGATTCGAGGACCCAGACAACTTCAGTAAGTGTTGATATGTTTGTTATGTGTTGTGTTTGCTGGTGATGTGTGATGGACTCCTGTGTGTTGGAAACGTAGCAAGGTGTGATGCGCTGGCCAATCATTTGTTTTGTTCCATGGGTGGAATATCATTTTATTACCATCTTTGAGTTTGCCAATCCTTATCCTATTGTCATATTTTGGTATTCTAGGTCAGTCCTGTAGGCACAGCAATGTGAATAGGGATGAGTCATGTTAATAAAACTTGATTCAGAAAAAGTCGCACTGGACCATATTAGTGAATTAGTCAGCCAGTCAGACCCGAATTCTCCCAGAATGGGGATGCCAAATGCTTACCCACAGACTTCTGCTTCCCTATTCACTAATCTACTTATTGAACTGTAAGTTAAACTTCATAGCAGCATTTAGCTCCACATGTAGTGCTACGAGTATGTGGCACTTGAGTGCAATTGCCTAGGTGTGCATGCAACTCATGGCCAGGGGTGTTCTTGCATCTCTGTGTTTGTTGTAAGTCATGGCTTACTGGTAGTTTTTGATGTGGACAAAGGTCTGCATTTCCAAACATGAGTGTCAATAGGATTGGTCATGGGTTAGCTGTCTCCGATTTGGAGATCCTCCTTACCTGTGGTGTGTTTGCTGTGCCAAACACATGTCCAGCTTTCCTAAGCTTCCTGGGTGTCCTTGTTGTTAGAAATTATTAGTTGGTAGTCCACCCTCCCTCAGACACAGGGATAGGTTTGTGAATAGTGTACCTAGGACTGATGAAACAAGTTTGGTACACAGACATGTAAATCAGTAAATCACTTGTCTGAACCTAGTATACACACTCATGTTTGGCTCATGCTTACTATACTGGCAAGTCCATTTACAACTCGCAAATCATGTGGCCGTAGATTTCCATCCCGTACAATGACATTTGTAGCCCTGGTAGTGGTGGAGGATGTGCAGCATGATTGTTAGCTGACAACTGGCAGAACTATGATGCCAAAATCATGGCTGTTGTTACCCATCTTGTAGGGTTTGGATGTGCTATGTGTGATAGGACCTTTGTTGGCTGGCTTGCCATGTAATTCCTCAGGGACAATCAATGATCTGTATGATGATATGAGCTGTTACAAGTACAATAGATGTATTATCTGATTTACTTCTTGTGCCATTTCACACAATGGAGTACCTAATGATAGATGTTCTATTTGTCTTAACAGCTGCAAATATGACTCCCATCCAGGTCAGGGAGTTTCAACAGCGGACAATGAGATACCGTCACATCCTTGATGTCGAGTATGGGTACCGAAAAATAGCCCGCAGATATCGCCATGAATGAGCCTCCGGAGCCTGGAGGGCATTTGCACAAGGTGGCCCTTCTTTGCCTACCACAACTCCTCCAGCACCACCACCACTACCACCCAGGTGGCACCACCAGCAGCTAGGACCGTTGTGGGACCATCCACAGCAACTGCTCCTGGCCTAAGCACAGCACCACCTGCAGGGCAGCCCACAGCCATGGACACAACACGGGCCCATACTTCCTTGTCTGGTACCCAGACCACCCCTGCTGCAGCCATTGACCCTGCTGCTTTTGTACAAATGCAACGTAAATTGGATCGCGTCCTTAGGAAGATGAGCAGACTGCGGCAGGAGGTGCGACAGGTCAACCAGCGGGTGCGTTCCATCAAGAGGACCCTCCGAGGGCCAACCTGTGGACAATGAGACAGACATGATTCCCTCCCCTCCCTCATCTTTCCTGGTTCTTATACTTTGTGGGTTTAGGGGGCTTAGTGTTAGGTTAGTATAGGCTGTTAGTTTAGTTAGTGTTAGTGGGTGGGGGTGAGGGTTCCTGGAAATTTCTACTGTTTATTTTTATGTGTGTGGGTGGCGGCAATGTTGGGGTTCTAGTGTTTTAAAAAAAAAAAAAAATATATATATATATATATATATATATATATATATATATATATATATATATATATTTGTTTAGTATAGGATAGTGTGTGTTTAGGTTTGTATCTGTTGTCCTCCATGTTTCCCGTCTCATAAGGGGGTTGGGGGGTTGATGTTTAGAACGTTTCGTTAAATGTGATAAGTAAGTTTAACTTAGGTTAGTTAGGGACAGTTGTGGGTAATGAGTAGTTAGGGTAGATTAGGGTAGGTAAGGCTTTTCCCCGAGTTTTCACTTCTGTTTTTACTGTTGAATAAATATGTCGGTAACCCTTTACAGTATGTGTCACATGCTTGTAGATCAGGGCCTTGGCATGAGTGTACAGTGTCTCTTTTGTATTGCATTTTGTGTCCTATGCTGCAAACAAATCCCAACTGAGCTGTAACATTGGCAGCTACCCCAAAGCTACTTAGCTAAGATGCGGCCATTCATTGCAACCACCAATCACAGTTACTATGGATCCCAAAGTGTTTTTTTTTTTCGTGATGTATGTTTTCAATGTCACATACTGTGCTTCCAGATTTAGTACTGGGGACACTTGGTTATGTCTGACTGCAGTCTCATCTCCAAGGAAAACCTTATAAGGTGAGTGGTAGTAAGCTCTCTTGTAGCATAGTGTACATAACTCACATAGATCATTTGTTACACTGTTCAGCATGATTACTTATTTGGATGTAATCTCATACACCTCCATTCATGCAGTTTGGTATGTGTTAGCTTATATTTGTGGGCAATGTTACATGAGTCAGTTTTGCTTTGAAGCAACATTTTGAAGGCACTATTTTCTGGTTTTGACATGCCTTGAGGAAGCGTTAATCTGTCCAACACAGCATTATGATGCATAGTTTCTCTTTTCCTCAGAAATTACCCTCAGGAAGGGCAGAGTATGGTACAATCCAGGCCACCGTGCATAGTTATCAGCCCACATTATTTCAGGACAGTTGTATTGACAATCTTTGACAATTGACAGGAGGCAAAACTCACTGATCTACTGCACGGTTGATGTGTCACATTTTACAGAGACAAGGTGGTTGTGTAAGTGCTATTTATTGAAAAGTGCTGTAATGCCATATGTACATTGTCCATGATTGTGAGTCCATTATAGTGACATCTTCCATTGTCATCCTACACAAATGCAAAAGGACATGTCATTGGACATGCTTTGGTGAAGTGTCAGACAGTGCAGAGGGACAGGACTTGCCAGTGAGTTAGTGAGAGACAATCACTGGGCAGGCTGACAAGATAAATAGTGGTTTGCAGAACAGTGCTTGAGTACAGTTGTTACAAGACTGGCATGTTACAAAGCGCAGGACCTTGGTAATTAGGTGGCCATGTGGCAGGGACTAGAGCTACCGGGTACTTTTACGTGTGAAGGTGATCTGTTCCTGGTCTTCATCTTCTGATGTGTGTGTTGCCTCCTCTGCCCTTGTTGGTGGTGGTTGTCAAGTGGCAACACACACTTCAGTGTGAGTAGACCTGGAGTCAAACATCCCAGTAGCTGCTACCTGTGGGGGTCTTAAGGGCAGTACTGCTGCAAGGAGGATCTGCTGCTTAAGAATAGCAGCTACATCACGATGTTAGGCAGCCAGGTCGGCCCTGAGGGGTTCATTCGTGCACGCGTTGACAGGATTGCTGTTGTAGGTATTGGGTCAACTGTATTACAGCTGTGCTGATTTCCTTCAGCCTTTTTTCTACTTTCTGCAAGATAGTTGTTCGCCCTTCTATAGCTGCTGCCTGTTCTGCAGTTGACATCATGCAGAAACGCACCCCCTCTAGGCTGGCTGCCATAGTTTGCATCCCCACCCGCACCTCCTTGGCCAGCTCCCGCTGTACTCCGACTACAGTTCTCTCAAAGCTGGTGCCAGTGTCATCAGAGTCCTCAGCTGTATTGGAGCTGGCAGGTCGTACAATTGGGGTGGTGGATGGATCCTTTGCGATGGCTGCTGTATCTCTGCTCCTCCTTGTGACTGAAGGTGGGGTCTGGAGGGTTCCAAGGACCTTGGAGGGTCTGGTGGCTGATGTTTGTCAGCTCGTCATCCATGTCATCAGGGTAGTCCTGGACAGGCATATCCGCAGGAGATCCATCGTCCTCTGCAATGAAATAGGGTTCAATTAGTGTGTCTGTGTCGTGGCATTTGTGATGTGACATGCCTGCCTTGTGATGATTTTCACATTGTGGTCTTGGTTCCTGTTCATTGATCCAGTCTTTCAGATGGGCATTCACCCAGGCCTATGCCCCACCTGCATGTCACATGTATTGTGGTCAGTTTGTGGACTTGTCAGCATTATCTCCTCTAGGTGTTGGTTCTGGACAAATAGTGAATTGGCTGTGGGTGTTCTGATGGCACTAGCAGCCCACTTAACAATCTGGACCTGCCCCAGTCTCTGATCTTTCACATCCATCTATATGTAGTTGAAATGTATAGCATTGTTATGGCACAATATGGATGTCAGAATAGGTAATGTGTACTGCTGATGTTGGGGAATGTGTGGTATATTGGATTGCCCTGATAGTCCTAGCAGTGTCCTACTTCCTCCTCTGACTGTGCAGGTGTATTTCAGTGACCAGTTACATGTGTCCTCACCCTCAATGCTGTTGTCTGAGCAGTATGACATTTGGGATGTTGCATTGTGACCCAGACACAGGATGGACCCTGATATATGCAGCATGGGTGTGACATTACTGCTGTGTACCTCCTAAAGTGGATGACATTGGCTGATGTTTGCGGCAACTATGGACATTCACATTTGACAGGACCGAAACATTTGTCTTGTTTCAGGGCATTGTTAACGTTGTCATCCTAAATCCTCTAATTTGGGTGTGTATGACCCATGGGGACGTTACTGCCATTGGCTACTTGACCAGCACACACAGCAGAGGTGGTAGTGACAACTGTTGTTTATGTTACATTCCAGTTGTCGATATGGCTAGAGGTTGTTAATTGGGCCCCAGTTAATGTAGGGAGTATAGTGGCTGATGTGTGACGGGATGTCAGTTTGACGTTGTGCCCTTCCCTCCTGGCGTGACTTTACCTTTGCAACATCGTTGGCATGGCAGCATACCCCCATGGAAAGGTTGTTGGTGTTGTGTAGTGGTGTGCCCCAGGTTTCCTCTGAACGGGCCATGCCCCTGTGCCGTGCCCCTTTACCCATGCCACTCCATGTACATGATGACTTACATGCATTGTGTAGTAGGTATTTCCCCCCGCTGGCAGTTAACATTGTTGCATTGTAATTCCCCATGCAACTTACCCTGCATGTGCGTTGTCTCCAGGTAGTCTGCGCTGTCCTTGGATCCCTGTGACGATCTCCTCAGGGATGATGGCTGCAACCATCTCCTCCATGTGGTTCAGGGCCTCCTACGGTGCTGGACTTCCACTTCCAGTCTGCAGTGCTGCCTTCCTGTTCCTGGCCATCTTTTCCTTGGTCCTGCGCTTGCAGTCATGCCAGCGTTTCATGCACTCAATGACTGTTCTGCGTACTTCTGCCACACTTGTCAACAATTTGTTGCCATATTGCCTCTCTCCTACTGATTGGCAACTTTGAGGTGACAAACAGTTGGTGCTGGTGTTCTGTCACCTCTTTAACCAGGATTTCCTGCTCCTCTGCACTGAAGCGACACTTTCATTTCTTCTTCTCCATGTCCTGGGTATTGTGTGGGTCCTCCTGGCTGGTTCCTGGTCTGTTGTCATCTTCCTGGGGTCTGTACAAGCATCTGGGATCCATTTTGGCTCTCCTCTGCACAAATGGCTGTGTTTGCGGCGAGTTTTGATGCTATTGTGTCAAAAAACACTGCATATCCAGTTTGCGGTGTCGTAAATCGGCTCAGTCATTTCCGCCGCGTTAACTTCATTTTCCTTTATGACGTGACGCTGTGGTGTGCGTCAAAGAAAATGACTCACACCTGTGGTGTGTGCCGCCGTGCGTCAAAGTATAAATTTGACACCCGCACGGTGCACAGAAATGGCGTTAGCCGGTGGCAATATTTTTGATGCAAAACTGCGTTGGCGCAGTTTTGTGTCAAAAAGTAGAAATATGGGCCTGGGTGCCCTGTATGGTACCCAGGAGAGATGGCTGGCCACTAGGGGATGTGGTTCCTAGGGCTGACATTGGCCAGAAGGGGGACACAAGGCCCCATCCCAAAAAATATGGTCCCTGGAGACGAGATTGGCCCAGGGAGGGGGGCCATGCATCCCCCCATTAAATTGTAGTGGGCCTTGTGGGATGGGGTCGCCAGGTCAAAATAAGCCAGGTGAGGGGGACCACACAGGCCCCTCCCCCACAGTGGACATTCAAACAACGAGGCAGCACTTACTAATTAACCAGAAAAACGTGCTCCAGTTAGATAGACATTTTGTGCAAAACGGTGGACTCTTGTTGGATAAACGAGCAGGTGAGCTTCTGTTATGACAGAAATTCAATCTTATCAGGAAAGACTTACAAGTATAAACGTAATAGGTGCCATTTCTTGAAAGGCTAAATGATCCTGGGCTTGGTGTAGGTTGAGCAAGTGTGTCTACTCAGCAATATTGAAAACATTCTGATATCCTTAGTGGGGGTGAATGCATCTTTCATCTATTGTAGTGCAATCTGACACTCTCATACCCACTCTCACACCCACATAGACCCTTTCACACCCACTCTCACACCCAGAGACACACTCTCACAGCAACTCTCACACCCAGAGACACCCTCTCACATCTATTCTTTCAGCTAGAGAGACAGGCCCTGTGGCCAACTCCTGCTGTGCATGGCCAAAGAGTGTGGACAGCTTGTGTTTGGGTAGTTACAGGGGTTGGCTGCAGGGCTGGCCACAGGCCAGGGACTGTGGCCATCCCCCGCCATGCACAGCCAAATGCTGTGCATGGTTGGGGTTATAGACAGTTGGCAAATCCCTGCCATGCACAGCCAAAGGCCTTGCGTGGCAAGGGGTTGGGTGTTTATGGGGGTTGGCTACAGGGCCTGGCCGACCACTGCCATGCACAGTGGAAGGCGGTGGTTAGATTAATGTATATTAATGAAATTAAATTTACTTTGCGTTGAAACCAAACATAGATATTCACTAAAAAAAACAAAGATTACAAGGATGTTATAGTTAGGAAATAGGATTAAAAAACATTAGTCTTTTCAATAAATTTATTGAAAACCATCCTGCATCTCTTTCTTTGGCCTATGTGTGTATAAGATCGTTTGCTAATGACAGAAAGAGGTGAGACCTGTTGACGGGAGTCCTACGCCAAGTGATCAACTGGATGAAAAAAATTAAAGATAGCAAATAATTTTAAAGTGCTTTGTCACTAATTAAGAACATATGTCTTATTTTAGTTTTTTAAAGCACTAAGGCATCATTACAACCCTGGCGGTAAATCCCGCTGACCGCCGTGCCGACGGCCGCCAACATACTGTGTCTGCCGCGGAAATCCGCAACGGGTATTATGACCCACACTGAGAATTCCGCCACTATACAGACACCCACACAAGTCCGCCACACCAAAGGTCAGTGATAAACTGCCAATAGCAAAACCCACACCGTTACGCCAACAGGAATACGGCCACAGTATCACGACCCACGAACCAACACAGTGTTCTTTCAACCGCAGTAATCCATTGGCGGTACAAACTGATGCGCTCAAAATACACACACACTTACAAAACTACACCACATTGGACAATTCAAACTACACACACCTGACACACATACACACACCAAACCCACATACCCACACCACTATAAAACACACATCCACATTACCCGCAACTCTTACACCGAAATGTTTTGAATAAGCAGAGAGAGAGAAAAGCAAAGACCACACCAGCATCCAGAGGCACACAACACCATCACTCATACACCATCCACGCACATCACACCACACACCCCAACACATCACCCCACACATCACATCAACCATCACCTCACCCATCACTCACACCACATCATGGCACCTCAAAGACACCCCAGGTATTCTGAGGAGGAGCTCAGGGTTATACAGGTAGAGCCACAGCTATTCGGATCACAGGTGCAGCAGACATCCATTGCAAGAAAGATGGAACTATGGCGGAGAATTGTCGACAGGGTCAATGCAGTGGGACAGCATCCAAGAACAAGGGATGACATCAGGAAGATGTGGAACGACCTATGGGGGAAGGTGCATTCCGTGGTATCCAAACACCAGGTAGCCGTACAGAGGACTGGGGGTGGACCTCCACCCCCTCCCCCACAACTAACAACATGGGAGGAGCAAGTCTTGGCAATAATGCATCCTGAGGGCCTTGCAGGAGTAGCAGGAGGACTGGACTCTGGTAAGTCATATCTTTACTATTGTATCCCCCACCATACCTGCATGCCATCACATACTCCGACCCTCACCCTCACTCCCATGACTCCACCATCTCCAACACACCCCATCATCACGCCCCACCACTCCCACAACCAAGTCCTGTATGCAACAACAATGCATGGACACCCATCCCAGACATGCATGGACACCCATTACCAAAGCATGTCCAATAGAGAGACTCACCCAGGGCACACACTCACCACTCACACCAGGGCCAAGCCGATAGTGCAAGCACAGTAATAGAGGGAAACACATCCATTGCACTAGATGGCACAAACAGATAAAATAACAATGCATTTACACCCCAACAGGACCCCTACCCAATGTCACCGGACAGGAGGTGCCAGCCATATCCAGTCCCCCCACAGAAGAGGCCCACAGTGACAACAGCATCTTTGCACGCCTGGATCAAGATGACCAGCTTGGCCCATCAGAGACCTCTGGACAGTCGGTTCCCCTGCCAGAATCCCAAGCCACCACAGAACCTCCCCCCTCAGGAAACATCATCACAGCACCCACCCAGCGGGCCCATGCCACTGACCCCAGGACACGTCAATCAGCAGTTTGTCCACCACTACAGGGACCCCAGGCAACCCCACAAACAGAGGATGATCAGGGAACTAGGGTCAGTGGCAGTAGGCACACGGTTCAGGGGACGGAGGCACAGGACAACAGGAAAGCTGGGAGGACTGCTATGCAACAGGGGGAGGACAGGCCCAAGGAACCAACCCTCCACGAGGCACTATCAAACATCATAGGAGCATACCACCATTCCCAGGAGACCATGGGCACAGTACTGGCCAAGTTTCAGGAGACCCAACATCTGCAGGAGGGACAATACATGGGGATCAGGGAGGACCTCACCAACATCTACACCATCCTGGTCGCCATAGCAGGGGTGTTGGCTGACATAGGCAAGACCATGAGGGAGGCAGTGGCACAACAAAGGCCCCTGACACTAGCCAAATCGAGGAACAGCCCTCCACCTCTGCTGGTACTAATGGACAGGAGGCCCTGCCACAAGAACAACAGCCCACCAGCACCCCACCCCCTGCAGAAGGAGAACCACCTCGCAAACGGTCCCTGCGATCCAGGCAGAAGACAGAGAACATTGCCAAGACCCCTGCCAGGAAATAGAACCCTCCTGATTGTCACCCTTCTGTCCCACTATGTCACCCTGTCCACCTTGAACTGTCATTGCTCCCCTTCCTATGCCCCATTGGACAATGCACCTGTGATACCAAGAGACTGGACTCTACTATGGGCCTTCCTCCACCATCACCCCAGCCCCTTCCACATACCCCTATACACATTAGCCCCTAAATAAACACCCTCGAATCATAAACCAATCTGAAGTCAGTTTGATCTTTCACGAATGTATTATTACAACATCACCAACAAATATCAATGTAAATGTTCATTTGCTCATACCAATGTATGACAGTTGTTGGGCAGCAGTACACATAGCAGAAGGCAGAATGAGGTACTCAGATCTGAAAATTTGAAAGGCAAAGTTAACTCTCAGTGTCCATAGACAGAGGTGTAGAGGCTGACATATAATTTCCTACAGTATTCAGAAATGTGAGCAGCAGTGACAGTCTCTTACCTGTGTGTCACTGGAGGTATTGCATGATGATGTTCGTACGGTTGTCAAGATCTTCTTCTTCTGCCTCCTCTTCCTCACTGTACACAGGCTCCACCGCTGCCACAAGACCATCATCAGAACCATCTTCCTGTAGAAAAGGCACCTGGCATCGCAATGCCAGGTTGTGCAACATGCAGCATGCCACGATTATCTGGCATACCTTCTTCGGTGAGTAGTATAGGGAGACACCTGCTAGATGGAGGCACCGGAATCTGGTCTTCGGGAGGCCGAACGTCCTCGCAATAATACACCTAGTTTGCCCATGTGCCTCATTGTAGCATTCCTCAGCCCTTGTCCTGGCATTCCTCACTGGGGTCAGTAGCCATGAGAGGTTGGGGTAACCAGAGTCACCTCCAAATGTCGAGGGATAACTGTTGGACACACACTAACCCTTAGGGACTACCCCATACCCAGACACCTACTCATACTGTGTGGGGAACTTGGGCTCACCTATTAGCCACAAGCGGTGCCTCTGGAGTTAGCCCATCCCATAAGGGATACTGCTATTCCTCAAAATGTAGGTGTCATGCACGAGCCAGGATACTTGGCATTTACATGAGAGATGTACTGGTCCACCAAACACACCATCTGCACATTCATCGAATGGTAGCTTTTTCAATTTCTGCACACTTGTTCATTTCTGCAGGGGGACAAATGCAACATGTGTACCATCAATGGCACCAATGAGGTTGGAGATAGGTCCCAGGGCATAAAAGTCAGCTTTCACTGTGGGCCAACCCTCCACTTGGGGAAACACGATGTAGCTGTGCGTGTGTTTCATCAGGGCAGACAACACTCTGGTTAACACGTTAGAAAAAATTGGCTGGGACATCCCAGATGCCATGGCCACTGTAGTTTGAAAGGAGCCACATGCCAGGAAATGGAGCACTGACACGACCAGCACTTGAGGGGGTATTCCTGTGGGATGGTGGATAGCTGATATCAGGTCTGGCTCCAATTGGGCACACAGGTCTTGGATTGTGTCACAATCAAGTCTGTAGGTGATAATGATGTGTCTGTCTTCCATTGTTGACAGGCCCACCAGGGGTCTATACACCGGAGGATGATGCCATCTCATCATCTGCCCCAGCGAATGTGCACTATAGAGGATGGAGTGACGCAGTTAGGTGCCATGCCATGTGCCCCCCTGAAATGGCAGCTGCCTGACTTGTGAAGATGGACAAGGGGAAATGAGGTAACTGTGCTGGCGTTGTGAAGCATTGTGGTAGGCGGTCCAAGACCGCCGCGCAATTCAGCATTGGTTATCATTGGGCCCTATGGGTTCCAGGAGCCAATGACGATGTACACCGGTGGTGACAGTACACACCGCCGTGAACGGGACTGCCATTTTCTATATGTTCACTCACTTGATACCTGACATTCAACAGAAGAGGACCTACACTGCAAGTGCTGCTGTGACCTGAGTCTGGAAGCAACAATGGCTCGAGTGTCTGGGAAAAGGGCCCCTGCCTTCACCGCGAAGGAGTTGGACCAACTGGTGGATGGGGTCCTCCCCCAGTATACAGTCTACGGTCCTCCAGACAAACAGGTGAGTACACTGTGAGCATGATGCATGGGCAATGCTTGTATGGAGTGGTGTGGATGGAAGATACATGTTGGGGGGGCTGAGGCCTGCATGTGAGGATGGTGAGTGTATGTGCTTCAGGGCATGGGTGGGAACTGGTGGGCAATGAGTATGACGGTCCAGAAGAGTGAGTAATTTCCTTTCCTCCTGTACCTTTCCTGCAGGTCAGCGCCCACCAGAAGAAGGGTATTTGGCGTGCCATCACCAAGGAAGTGCGGACCCCTGGGGGTCTATCATAGATGGAGCACCCACTGAGGCAAGAGATGGGAGGACCTGCGCCGCTGGAGCAAGAAGATGGTGCAGGCCCAGCTGGGGCTGACCTCCCAACGTAGAAGAGGTGCCCGTCGCACCATGACCCTCCTGATGTTCCAGATCCTGGCAGTGGTATATCCGGCGTTGGATGGGCGCTTGAGGCCATCATAGCAGCCACAAGGTGGTGAGTACAGTGTCATTAAGCTGACTCTGCGCACTTTACGAAGTGTCTGGGTGGGGGATGTGGGCTGTGGGTTCCCCTAGGCCAGGGCAAACTTGGTAGGGTAGGTCCCTTGTTGGGCAGGCTCTGAGGCACTCCAACCCCATTATTTGTAGTGGACACCTACAACTGGGCAGGCTCCTGTGGGTTCCAGGTGTGCAGCAAATGGTGTTAGGCATTGTACCCCATGGCCTGGTGAATTTCCTACTAACTGTTAGTGCATGGCCTAGTGCATAGGGCTGCTCCCTGTGTGTTGTGTCCGTCAATGGTAGTGGTGATGCTGGCATTGACCATGTGTGTTTTCTGTCTTTCCCCCCCTTCTTGTTTTGTCACCCTGTCCTTGTGTGCATTAGCATCATCTGGCGGAGGAGCAGAGGCACCGGCGACGGAGGGAGCTGCATCCCACATGGCCCTGGAGGGTGAATCCACAGAGGGTGAAGGCACCAGTGGGACGGAGGGCGAGGGGAGCTCCACAACAGGAGGGGATACCAGCGACTCCTCCTCTGATGGAAGCTCACTGGCGGTGGCGGACACCTCTGTACCCACCCCAAAAACAGGTACTGCCGCCACCCCCCCTACCAGCACCTCCCTCCCAGCAGCCCCTCAGCATGTTTCCCATGCCGGCTCACCCAGGAGGGTGGTCCTCACCTTCACCCCAGGCACCTCAGGCCTTGTCCCATGAAGCCCTGCTGCCCTCAGTGAGGAGGCTACTGACCTCCTGAGATCCCTCACTGTTGGGCAGTCAACCATTCTGAATGCCATCCAGGGTGTCGAGAGGCATTTGCAGCAAACAAATGCATACCTGGAGGGCATTCATTCTGGCGTGGCAGTCCAACAGAGAGCATTTCAGGCTCTGGCCTCAGCACTGATGACAGCCATTGTCCCTGTGTCCAGCCTCCCCCTCCAACTTCCACTACCCAGACCCAATCCCCTCTACCTCAGCCTATCCCAAGCACACCATCAGACCAGCATGCACACACAACAACATACAAAAGTGGCTCAGGCAAACATAAGCACCACACATCCCACAGGCACTCACACAAGCACCATACCTATGCACGCATACCAACATCTACTTCCTCCACATTGTGTCCCCCTCCTCCACGTCCTCCACCTCCCTCCCAGTCTCGTCTCCACTCACACCTGCATGTACTATATCATCAGCCACTGCCTCCATCACCAGCCCGTCCATCACTCCTCACCACTCTCGTGCAATCACCTCACAACAGCCTCCAACCCATGCACCTTCACCCAAACTTAGCAGACGTACACAAACTACAACCACTATCCCTTCCTCCACTCCCACCCCCTCTCCGTCTTCCCATCCCAGTTTGTCAAAAAAAGCTTTTCTAGCTAACATTAACCTCTTCCCAACACCTCCCCCCGTCCTTCCCCAGGGCCAAGATGTCTAGATCCCAGCCCAGCACCTCAGCCACCAAATCTGCATCCGCGGTGGTCCCTCCTACTCTAGTACGGTCTAAGGGGGTACCCGTCAGAGCTGCCAGTGTGCCCCCGACAGAAAAGAAGGACCACCCTATTCCACCACCTGCAAAGGTCAAAAAGAGGCCGGCTTCCAGCAGGGGACATTCACACCACCCACCCAGCAAGGCCTCGCCCAAACACCGAGTGGACAGTTCCAAGGTCCCTGCAGTAACTGTCAAGATGGGGAAGGGCCACAAGCCAAAGGGCACATCACCTCTGGGCACGATGTCTCCTGGTGAGGGGCTGGTGACCACCATATCATCAGGGATGGCAGCCACATGCAATACAGTCACCACCGCCGCTCCGATCGCCACCAGCACCTCCACCTGCACCTGTCCCGCCACCTGCACCGCCGCTGCCACAACATCAGTCTGCAGCATCCTCCCCAAGGATCAGCCGTCCAAGGCTGCCGGAGACGGTCTGGCGCTCCATCCACCACAACAGTCACTTGCACACGGCCAGCACTGGCAGCATCTCCGCAGCAGACACCGCCACCTAAACCACCATCAGCACCACCACGTGCACAGCCGATGCCACTCTGTCGGATGTCAGCCCCATCCCCAGTGTGCAGCCATCAGAGTCTGCAGGTGACGTCCTGGACCCAGGACACACCACTTGAGACACCACCTCCAGCACTGACACGAACCAGCAATTGGCAGCCTAAGTCACCGCATCATGGCGTGTGGCTCTGCCTCCATGGAGTATCATGCTACCTGTTCCAGGTACATCGCATGGCTAAGACACCCAGGTGAGACGAAGTCAACTGCCACACCCCAGGTGCAGCTTCACTGGCCACAAAGCCCCCTCCAGAACCAGTGGAGAAAGGCATCCACTCACACAGTCCTTGGCATAATGAAGCACTCTGGGCACAAAACCCCCTCCAGAGCCAGTGGAGAAAGGCATCCACTCACCCAGGCATTGGCAGAATGAAGCACTCTGGGCACAAAGCCCCCTCCAGAACCAGTGGATAAAGGCATCCATTTGAGAGACTGTGGCTTTGCACTCCCCAGGACCAAGCAGTGGGCAGTGAACCCACTTGAGAGACTTGAGAGACTGTGGCTTTGCACTCCCCAGGACCAAACAGTGGGCAGTGAACCCACTTGAGAGACTTGTGAGGCTGTGGCTTTGCACTCCCCAGGACCAAGCAGTGGGCAGTGAACGCACTTGAGAGACTTGTGAGACTGTGGCTTTGCACTCGCCAGGACCAAGCAGTGGGCAGTGAACCCACTTGAGAGACTTGAGAGACTGTTGCTTTCCACTCCCCAGGACCAAGCAGTGGTCAAACCACCCACTTGAGAGACTTGTGAGACTGTGGCTTTGCACTCCCCAGGACCAAGCAGTGGGCAGTGAACCCTCTTGAGAGACTTGTGAGACTGTGCCTTTGCACTCCCCAGGACCAAGCAGTGGGCAAACCACCCACTTGAGAGACTTGAGAGACTGTGGCTTTGCACTCCCCGGACCAAGCAGTGGGCAGTGAACCCTCTTGAGAGACTTGTGAGGCTGTACCTTTGCTCTCCCCAGGACCAAGCAGTGGGCAAACCACTCACTTGAGAGACTTGAGAGACTGTGGCTTTGCACTCCCCAGGACCAAACAGTGGGCAGTGAACCCACTTGAGAGACTTGTGAGACTGTGGCTTTGCACTCCCCAGAACCAAGCAGTGGGCAGTGAACCCACTTGAGAGACTTGTGAGACTGTGGCTTTGCACTCAACAGGACCAAGCAGTGGGCAAACCACCCACTTGAGAGACTTGTGAGACTGTGGCTTTGCACTCTCCAGGACCAGGCAGTGGGCATGGAGCCCCCTCGAGGAGCAGTGGCGTCGCACCATCATCCGGCTAAGGTGCCGCCCTCCCCTTTCCCCTGAGTTGCCTGTTTTTTTTCGACCTGATGCCCCTTCAGGGTTCTATCTGTTTTGAGGCAGGTGTCATATGTCCGCTTCACCCATGCTTTTTGGGACCACTGGTCCACGGACATTTCATGGTACAGTGTACGGACTTGTGTACTTGCTGTAAATATTTGTGTATACTAGTTATTTGCTGTTCTCTTGATCTATCTGATTTTTCCAATATTACACTAGTTAAACTCTTTGTTTGGTCCTTGCGTTCTTCCAGGGGGTGATGGGGTGTATCTGTGATGTTATTGGATATGTGTGGGTGTGTGCATGTTGTTGTGGGTGGGGGTGGGGGTGTTGCGTGTCTCGTTTGTGTGTGTCACTCTCTTTTCCCTCCTCCCCTCCCCTGTGTGCTAGGTGCGGTACTCACCGTCGTCGTCGCCGCCGCCAACGCCTTCTTTCCACTTTGTGGTGTATTAAAAGATACAGCAATATGGGTAGGATCTGCAATTCGGGCTCCATGGTGTCCTAGTTCTTCCTTGGGTGTTGAGAGGGGAGTGGTTTCCCTTCTGTGTACTGTTTCTGCCGTGCTCTTCATGGCGTTGGTACCGGCCCGGAAAAGCTGGCAGATTGGTGCCTTGTAATAGTGTGGGCAGTACATTGTCTTCCGCCTGGCTATTGGCGGTTACCGCTGCGGTGTTTGTTGCTACCGCCGTGGCGGTTAGAGTGTTAAAGTGGCTGTCTGTGTTCGCGTTTTCTGCCATGGTCATTATCCCATTTCTTTTACTGCCGGCCTGTTGGCAGACCATAGATAGACCATAAGGCAGAGAGTTTTGAAGTTAAAATATGAAAAATGTTCTTCCAAATTTCACTGAGTTAGACATACACTTGCATACTTCTATGCTCACTTTTATATACAGTGTCAAACCATTCTGCAACTCATATGCCTATTTTCAAAATGATAGAGACACTGACACATCCAGTCAGACACTGAGAAAGACACATATATTACTGCACACACCCAGACAGTAGTTATGTTTCCAGCAGTGTTGGACCTAGTTGGGCACACAGTTATGTAACCCAGTATTACCATATTTACTTAAATATCTTATGGGACGCTCATAGAGGTACTGATGCACTCTGTCAGATATATAGCTAAGTACTTGCACCATCGACTCAGCTACCCAGAGAAGTGCTTCTTTAAATACAACTAAGGCCTACTACTACAGAGCCTCAGTGTGCAGCTTTACTGCTAGCTTGAGTTGCTATTAGAAATCCATTTTCCAAGTCTTAAAGTCTACCTTTAGTACAAATAACTTACCCTTCAATTAGACAATCAGTGACAGATATGTACCTGGCAGTGAACACACTGGCACACCTAATTACTTTCAGAGTTCTGCAGAAAAAATCTCTATTGGAGCTGCATCCTGAAAATGCTTTCGTATAGAGAGATACGTTCCTTTGAGTGCTGTTACAAGTAGAGTTCAGCTAGCTTGTCCTCAAAGTCCAGAGGAATTGTTTGGATTAGTCTAGGCCTTGCCAACATGTGAAATAAAGTCTTGAAGTTGTTTCCAAAAATTCTGTACCTAGCAGAGTTCGATCCGGAGAGTACAGATATTGTAAAAACAAATATGTTGGACACCTACTATCCAAGAAGTCCACACCTCAAAAATCTGTCTCTTTACAAATTATGCAAAACTACAGGTACAGAAACAATGTGTCAGAAAACACTGATGAAGGCAATATGCTGTAGTTGGTTGCGGTGGTTGTTTAGCTTGGCATGCAAAAGGTAACTTACTAAACCATAGAAAACCTATTTGTCAGACTACTTAGCACTTCTCAAGCTATTCAAACCTTGGCATTCTGAAACAGTTACTTGGACAATATGACTGCTATGAAGACTCTTTCAATGCTTTAAAATACAGCATTGAGTGTCTGCATATGTTAAATGAAGAACTGAACAAGAGGAAACAATTGCTCCTGAGAGAACATTGGATAGTTCACAAAGCAGCCAGAGTTCAGGGCCTCTCAGTCAAGATCCTCTTGGACAGTCAATAATTGAAAATGAAGCTACTACAGCAATGAATGATGTGGAGACAGCAATGCAACAAGTAGGAGAAGAAAATGTTGGCCTGCAACAGTTAGTAGAACAAATGAATGATGAGCAGAAAGAAATAAGTATGGAAGTCAAAGAAAAAAATAGAGCATGGATTCTGCCACAAAAACAATCAATGTGAATCTTGAAATTGTAGGCCAATTCTTCTGTATGTCAGTGGATAAGTCGGCACTGGAAAAAGCTTTTTAATACAAGTTCTCACTACTTATCAACAAAAGACTACAGACTCTGACCCTCGTTATGTCTTTGGTGGTCTTTTTCAAAGACCGCCAAAGCCACCGGTGGTAGACGTTCGCCAGCCCACCATGTTACGGGTACTGGTGGATTTCTGTCACATTTTGGATGGAAATCAAGTAGTAGTCATGCTGGCAGGTGGAGGCGCTGGGGGAGTCGTCTGCCAGTGACAGAGAAGATATTCCCTGTCACCGGTAGCCTTTCCACAAGGGTTTTCATCGCAGTGCTAATGCTGTGGAAACCCTGGTGGAAAGGTGGCTCCTAATGCCACTGGCGGTCTGCTGTGAACCACCGGATCCTAGATGCTCATCTCTAGCCCAGCGGGTCCAACCACCCTGGCGGTATGATCAGAGATGTGGCAGGTTGGCAGAGGCCAACCCACCACACTAATAATGTGGCAGTCTTCACCGCCAGCCTGTTGGCTGTGAAAAAGCTAACATGGCCCTGGCGGTCATTGGACTGCCAAGATCATAATGAGGGCCTCTGTTTTGTTGTGTGTAGTAACAGCCCCTACCGGATTAGCTGCACACAATATCAAAACGATTACCTTGCATCGTATGCTTATGCTACCTGTTGAACGCAATAATGAACTGGAATCCAAAAAGTTATCTGGTGAAGCTTGTGACGAAGTTTCAAGAGTTTTTAAGAAATTAAAACTTTTAATAATCGATGAGGTAAGCATGGTCTCAAACTTAATTTTCATCTTTCTGCATTTAAGAATGCAACAGATGATGAAGACAAAGTTTGATGTACTTTTTGGAGGAAAGCATGAATGGAGGAAAGGTTGAATTTCCAATGCAGAGAACTAATTAAAAACATCTGTCAAACATCTGATATGCAATATGGAAATATTATGAAGGATACTAGAGTAGGAATACCATCAAATGAAGCACAATGTTGCTTGCAAACCGAACCTACAAAGAATATATGTCCTTCCAAAAACTCTGCAGCACTGCTAGTGTTTGAGTTCATTCAACCACAAAAATCCAGTGTGTGTCTAATGCCTACTCTTCAAGAATGTACCTCTTTTAATGAACAATTACTGCAACTGGAAAAAGAACAAATATTGGAATTGATGTCAATTAGTAAAATGAAACTCTGAGGAGTGACATTACTGTTGACTGAAAAACTTTTGGAAGTCTGTTTCCAAAACTGCGGATTAGAAAAGTGTTTATGTCTTTGTAAAAAGTGCAGGGTGATTTTGTAGGATAATTTAAATGTTGAGAAAGGATTAGTTAGTGGAGCCATGGGTGAAATAAATGATTTTATTTTTCATTCGAACAGGAATGAGGTTCAATATATAGCAAAAAATGTTGCTGATATCGAAGGTGTAAAACAGATAGCAAGGTCTGTTACATGTTTTTTGCTTGTAAAAGACTTGTATGTTTGTGGGAAGCAGTTTCCCATATCTTTATCATATACAGAAACAATACATAAGACCCAAGGTTTAAGTGTAGAAGCAGCATTTATCAACATTGGTGGCACCATATTCAAGGAAGGTATGTCAAATATAGCATTGACACGGATTAGAACTTTGACTGGTTCATATCTGATAGACTTTGATTAAAGTAAAATAAATGCAGATTCAAGTTGTGTGATAGACTACACTCTGACAAAGACTAACACACACAGGTAGACACTAATGCATACCCTAACACACCCAGGCGAGCACTGATGCATACAGTAAGACACCCAGGCACACACTGATGCATACTCTGACACACCCAGGCACACACTGATTTATACCCTGCCATATCGAGGGACACACTGCTCTATACACTGAAACATGCAGGCACATACTAATGCAGACATTGACATACCCAGATAGGCACATATGGATACAATGACACACCAAGGCAAACACTGATGCATATACTGGCATAACCAGGCAAAGAGTGATTCATACACTAACACACTCAAGCACACCCTTATCCATAACCTTATATATCCAAGCACACCCTGACATGCATGCTGACATACTCAGACTGACAATGAAGATTACCTTGACATACCCAGGGAAACGCTGACACATAAAGTACCATAGCCAGGGACACACATAGCCATACACTTCTATACTCAAGCACACACTGACATATAAACTAACATACCTAGCAGACACTAATACGTACACTAACATACCCAGGCAAAAATTGATACATACAGTAAGATACCCAGGTGAACACTGATGAATACACTGACACAGCCAGGCACACACTGATATATACGCTGACCTAACCAGAAACACACTGTGCTATACTCTGAAGCATGCAGACACATACTAATGTAGACACTGACATACCCAGATAGACACTGATGGATACACTGACATACCCGGACAAACACTGATACATACACTGACATACCCAGCAACCATGGATGAATACACTAACACGCCCAGGTACACTCTGACATCTATGCTGACATACCCATACACACCTTGATACATCCTCTGAAATACCCAGGTGACACTGATGCATACACTAACATAGCCAGGTACACACTCAGCCATACACTCATACATCCAAGCCCACACTGATATATAGACAAACACACCCAAGCAGACATTAATGTATACACTAACAACCCAGTTGAACACTGATGCATACACTAGCACACACTGGCACACACTGATGCATGCACTAAGACACCCAGGCACAACATGATGTATAATCTGACATACCCAGGGGCACACTGTTCTGTAAACTGATAAATTCAGGCATATACTAATGCATATGCTGATACACCAAAAAAGGCACTTATGCATACACTGATACACCCAGACAAACATTGGTGTACATACTGACATACCCAGGCAAAGAGTGATCCATACACTAACACACTAAGGCATACACTTATCCATACCCTCGCACACAGGTACACCCTGACATATATGCTGACATACTAAGACTGACACTGATGTTTACACTGACATTTCCAGGCAAACATTGATGCATACAGTAACATAGCCAGGTACACACTAATTCATTAAATCATACACCCAAGCACACACTGACTGTTAGAAATGAGGGTCTCTACTAGACAGTGGTTTGCTCCCTGCCCAAGTAAGGACCCTCACTCTAGTCAGGGTAAGGGCATCACACAGTTAAGAAAACCTGTGGTCTCCTCCTTGGTAGCTTGCACGAGCCTTATCTCAGATGCAATGTGTAGAGTACTTGTACACACACACAGTGACAAGTGAAAACACCACAAAGTACTCTACACCAGTTTAGACAAATAGCCAATGTTTATGTGGCAGTAAAACAAGACCAAAATGATGAAAATCCAACATACACAGGTAAAAAAAAATTTTTTTTAAAGATTAAGGCCCTCATTATGAACTTGGTGGTTCAAACCGCCATGCCGCCAGTGGCGGTAAAGACCGCCACCGGCATGGTGGTCTGAACCGCCATATTATTATCACAGAGGGGGCCGTCTGTGGCGCCCCCTCCGGCACCACCAGGCTACCGCTGACAGGCAGCCTGATGATGGCGGATTACATTATCCGACAGGGCAGGGCTGCAAGCAGCACTCCACTCTGGATAATGTACCCTGTTTCCCCCAGCCTTTCCCTGGTGGGTTCCACTGCCAGGGAAAGGGCGGCAGAAGGGGTGCTCCGGGGCACTTGGCATGGGCAGTGCAGGGGCCCCCATGCAGTGCCCCACGGCGCAGGTCACTGCCCGATTTACAGGCAGTGATCTGCGCAACGGGTGCTTCTGCACCCGCCGCACAACAGCATTGACCGCGGCTCCATGTAGAGCCATTGGCAATGTCCCAGCCCTGCATTCTGCTGGGTCGGCAGGCGGGAACTATGTTTCCACCTGCCTGCCCAGCAGAATGTTCTCCATGCGGCCGGCAGGGTCTCAGGGGGGCTGGCGGTCTTTTCATAATGACCCCCTAAATCTTAGTAAAGTGCTTAGAAACACAATAGCTCCAACTGGGGCTAACACGGTGTCTTGACGAAGTCATTCATAAAAGGCCGACGCTTCTTGCAAAGGAGTGCAGGCCAGTCATGAACTCGCACTGACCCCAGTTACAGTACCTTGGAAAATGATGAGGATGCAAAGATATTGCACAGAGTCGAGGAGGGAGGCATCGCTGGTGCAGTGTCAGTTGGTTGGTTCCTTACTGCTAGGCAGGGGAGGTGAGGTGTAGGTTCATTACGGTTGCAGGGGAGATGATGGGGTGTTGGTGACGAAACATTGGTTCCTTAAAACAAAACAGAGTCGATGAATCGAGCAGCACAAGATGCGAGGCATTGACTTTGTGGTGTCATGATCATACATTGGGGCCACAGATGCTGCTGTGGAGTCAGAGTCGGGTGAAACAGACATTGGTGACATGGCACTCAGGACTTGCGCTGTGGTGGGACTTCAGAGGCATTGCAGCAGTATCTTGCTGGTGTTGCAGCTTATGGTTGTTGCTCTCAGCGGTGACCAGGGCTCCAGAGCAGGCAGTGAGTCTGAGAACCGCACCAGCTCCAAACTCGTTCTGGAGTTACTGTGCTGAGTTTATTATTAGTTGCATCAGAACTCACTTCCAAGAGCCAACAAACTGGATTTGGCACCATTTGGCAAGTCAGGTCTCTCATCGAGGGAGCCCAGGCACTGACATGTGAAGTCTTTGATGGCCCTGAGACTTCTAAACAGGAGGCAAGCTCAGTTCAAGCTCCTGGAGAACTTTGGGAAGCTGGATGTAGAAGGCAACGGCCAGTCCTATTAATCCCAGGACAGAAGCAGCAAGCAGCAGGTCAGCACACCATATCAACAGGCAGATTGTGAGTCCCTCCTACAGCATCCAGCTTCCTGGCAGATTGTCCTCAGTCCAGAAGTGAACTGACTATGTGCTGTTAGAGGTCTAGTATTTATACCCATTTCTGTCTTTGTAGTAGGCAAATTTCAAAGAGAAGTCTTTGTAGTGTATAAGATCCCACCTTACCTGCCCTGGCCCCAGACACACTCCTGGGGTTGAACACACCAGCACATGTCCTATCTTTTAAATACACTGCACAATGCCCATGGAGCTGCCATGGGTCTACTTTAGGGGTGACATACATGTAGTAAAAGGGAGGCTTGGGCCTGACAAGTGAATGAACTTGCCAGGTCACCATGGCAGTTTGAATCTGCAACCAGAGACACTGCAGTCAAAGGCCTGAGACATGGTTGCAGGGCTACTTATGTGGGTGGCACAATCAGTGCTGCAGGCTCACAAGAAGCATTTTATTTTCAGGCCATGGGTACACTTTATGCACTATACTAGTGACTTACTGGTAAATTAAATATGCCAATCATAGATAAACCAATCACCAATACATTTTAGGCAGAGAACCTATGCATTTTATGACTAGCAAGCACAGTTCTAAAGCCAATACAAATAGGTCAGAAACAATAGAAGGAAGAAGGCAATGTGTTTGAGGATAAGTCTGCAGAAAAGGATAGGTTCAACACAACCTCCTTCCAGCCTAAAGCAAGGGTAGATCCCCTTACAGTAACACAGTAAAAACACTGCAAAAATTCTCAACACTAGTTTAGTAAAATAGCCAATATTTATCTGAGTAAAACAAGACCAAAGTGTTTCACTCTGTTACTGTGTGTGTTTACAAATACTTTACACATTGCATCTGAGATAAGCCTGACTGCTCATGGCAAGATACCAGGGGGTGAGCAGGGTTTATTTCAGCAGTGTTGCTCCCTAATCCTGACTAAAGTGAGGGTCCCTACTTGAACAGGGTCAAACCATTGCCAACTAGAGACCATATTTCTAACATTGGTGGCCCATACTGAGAATAGGACTTTTATTTGTACTTTACATGCAGTGATTGTTGTACACTACTTTCACATCACAGACCATTACGTACCAGCATACTGTTTTTCTCTTTCTGTTTTTGCCAGTCTTGAGTTTTACCCACAATCATGTCTCAGTCTGGTGAGCCATCAGCTATAGCTGCAGATATGATGTTTGAGCAGGAGAGGTTGGAAACCTATATGGTGCCTCAGCTCAAAAAGGTCTGAAGGAAGTTCAAAATCCCTTTTAAAATCCTCATTAGAATAGAGGAGTTGCAAAAAGTGCTGAGGTCCTGGTTGACAGCCAGGGAGGATGGTGAGCACACAGAAGATGAGAACAATGTTGTGGAGAAGGAGGAACCAAGTCTGCATCAGGGATGGCTAGTGGAATAATATTGCCATGGTGTGGGGTACTGCCAGAGCTGGCAGCAGTCTTTCCTCTCCAGGTCTGTCTCCAGAGGAGCTGGAGAATAGGCAGAGAGCCAAGAAGCTTGAATTGGAGCTCGTAAAGTTGACGTTACTCCCCGGGGCTTTAAAGAAATACAAAACATGGGGCTCCACAGCCTCCCCTTGGCCCCGGGAACACCACCTCCCCGGAGCTCTAAAGAAATAAAGTGTGGGGGGGCATTGTGGGGCTACGATAAAACAATAAAGGGGGTACACTGTAGACAGCTGAGCCCCAGGGGCAATATTACATTGGGGGGCTGCCACCCACAACGGCCGGCTCCCTGGGACATACCTGTTTGCTTTTGCTCGGTCGGAGCTGATAGCTCCACCAAGCAAAAGCAAAGTCTGCTTAATGACAGAGGGAGCTGTCAAACAGCTCCTTCTGTCAGAAAGTGTACTTTTCATCTGTTTCCATGCACACAAATATTCGTGCAGGGAAACAGATGAAAACATTCATCTGGACGTGGGGATCCGGCTATGACAGCAAGGGCCTTGAGGTTCCACCTGTGGTTCTGTAAATCTCTCTCTTGCTCTCTCTCATCCATCCCATATAGTCATTATAATGGTCTCTCCACACAATGACTTCACAGAGTTAAACTAGCAAGCTGTTTGGTGCAAATATTATAGTTACCTTTGGATGCAGAACATAGGCGGTCATTCCAACCGCGCCGCCCGCCATGCGGTTACCGCCGAATGACCGCACCGTGGTCAAAAGACCGCCGCGGCCATTCTGGCTTTCCCGCTGGGCCGGCGGGCGACCGCCAAAAGGCCGCCTGCCGGCCCAGCGGGAAAGCCCCAGCAATGATGAAGCCGGCTCCGAATGGAGCCGGCGGAGTTGCTGGTGTGCGACGGGTGCAGTGGCACCCTTCGCGATTTTCAGTGTCTGCTTTGCAGACACTGAAAATCATTATGGGGCCCTGTGAGGGGGCCCCTGCACTGCCCATGCCAATGGCAAGGGCAGTGCAGGGGCCCCCAGGGGCCCCACGACACCCGTTCCCGCCATCCTGTTCCTGGCGGTATTTACCGCCAGGACCAGGATGGCGGGAAGGGGGTCAGAATCCCCATGGCGGTGCTGCAAGCAGCGCCGCCATGGCGGATTCCTTGGGCCAGGGGTAAACCGGCGGGAAACCGCCGGTTGCCCTTTTCTGACCGCGGCTTTACAGCCGCGGTCAGAATGGCCCTGAAAGCACCGCCAGCCTGTTGGTGGTGCTTCCGCGGTCCCCGGCCCTGGCGGTCATGGACCGCGAGGGTCGGAATGACCCCCATAGTCACTTCTGGTCTAATGGTCAAGGTCTCATGTTGTCACTCAGTAGCCTGAAGGATCAAATCCAAATATCGCTTGGCAGTGGCAGTGTGTTTGCTTATTTACTAGTGGTTTGACTGTTAAACCTTTCTAGTGATGGAACATTTACATTTCTTTCCAATCACATGCGTGCGTTAAATATCATGGGTATGGCTGGAAGCATCACACTAAGGAGTCACCTATGGCCTAAAGGTTAAGGTCACAGGCCCTCATACTGAAAGTTAAGGGTTCTACTCAGGGTGTTTCTTTTAACCTGTAAAAGTTTAAGGTTCATACTGATTGGTAATCTCACTCTTTTTAACTGGCAAATACATTTTTCTTTTCAATTTGTTCAGCAATATCTCATTCTAAGTATATGATTCATCAATGCCTAAACAATTCTATATCTCTTTTCCTCTTACTCTTTCTCTCTCTCTCTCTGTCTATAAATATCTTTCGCACACACCCACTCAGACCCTTACATACCCACTCACAGACCCACTCAGACACTCACATACCAACTCAAGGATGCATTCAGACCCTTGTGCTCCCACTCACAGCCGCACTCAGACCCTCACATGCCTACTCACAGACCCACTCAGACTCTCACACACACTCACAGATCCTCTGAAACCCTCACTCACCCAATCACAGACCCACACAGACACTGATGCACTCACTCACAGACTCACTAAGACACTGACGCACCCACTCTGACACGCAGACAGACACTCTCACAGCCACTCTCACACCCAGATATGCCCTGTCACACCTATTCTCACACCCAGAGAGAAAGGCTGGGGCCAACTCCCTCCGTGCATGGCTAAAGGATGTGCACAGTGTGAGGTTGAGTGTTTAGAGGAGTTGGCTGCAGTGTCTGACTGCATGCCAAGCCCTGCAGCCATTATCCACTGTGCACGGCTAAAGGCCGCGTGCAGCGTGAGGTTGGGAGGTTATAGGGGTAGCTGTAGCACACGGTTGAAGGCCATGCGCAGTGGTGGTTGCATTAATTTATAGCAACGAAAATGACTTTAAATAAAAAGAAACAAAGGTTACAGAGATGTTATAGCTAGGAAATAGAATTTAAAAAAAACATTGACATAAAAAAGCAAAGGTTACAGGGACATAATAATTAGGCTCACATTTTAAATGTACAAAACATTAGACATTCACCTGTTAGAGTTATCTCAAGTAACTATGGGCAAGATGTATGTTCATTTCTATTTGCTAGACTCTATTTGTGCCTAATTGCGAGTCACAATTAAAGACTCACAAATAGAAATATACAAATGCGTCTAAGACACAAGTAGTAATTCCCAATGGGTTCGCAAATGACCAACCTTATTAATATTCATGAATTGGGTCACCATGTGCAACCCCATTGGGAATGGAGCAATCACAGGGATGATGGCTTCCTTGGGGAAGCAGACCACCATGTCCGTGATTGCTTTGAAAGAAAGCAATCTTTTTTTTTTTTTAAAGCAGCTCAATTTCCTCAAAGAAAAACTGAATATGTTTAAAAAATAAAAATAAAACATTTTCTTTTAATTGTTTGAGAGTAGGCAGGGACCCCTTCCTAATAGCAACTTGCAATCCCTATTTTGTGAGTCGGTAACAAGTTACTAACGTGCAAGATAGGGACTGTACATGGCCAGAAGCCTGTTACCAAATGCAAACAGTCTGATGGGCCATTTGCGACCGGCAAAACTGTTTCATATATCTGGCCTTGTATTTCATGCCCTATGTTAACTATGACTGGCACCCTCACCATACACTGCTAATTACCCCACAAATTACGGCACTCATGACATCTTTGATAACCTCATTTATAATGTTAATTTGACATCTGCAGTAAAAGTTTTGACAAAAAAACTGTGCATGGCGAGGGCGTGAGTTATAGTTACCTTAGGGCACGAGCTATAGTTACTTGAGTGAACTCTAACAGGTAAATTTCTATAGTGTTGTACTTTTAAGTCTAAATATAACACCCCTGTAACCTTTAGTTTTTTAAGTAAATATATATGTACATATATAAATACATAAAATGCAGACCAACTACCTTTGTCAAAGGGTTATCACATTAATAAATTAAAGCAGCTATAATTTGACATTAAAACCAATGGACTCAGTAACATAATCTAGTGTATTCATTATTCAAATACACGTGGCAATATTTAATAATAGTAGCTATCATTGAAACATTTTAAATAAAGTCTTATTAGGCAAAACAACTAAAACTTGCGCTTGAATCTTTCTTTAACACTCATCAGGCTGCAAAAATGCACCTATAGGACCACAAAGGATCCATGCATTCCAACTGAAGATCATAAAAATCTAGCTCCAGTTCAAAGTGTGTTGGAAATGATGGTTATCTAGCCTGGGGTTATGCATTCAATCTTTCAGGAGACTTAGGGTGACCACCTGGCATTGAGGCAAATTCTGGAAAGGACTATAAAAAATTCAGGACAAAGGGTCAAAATTCAGGAAAAAAATTCAGGACAAAGGGTCAAAATTCAGGACAAAAATTCAAGAACAAACGTCAGTTTTACAGACACACGCAAGAGAGGCCATGCCTCACTATGTTGTCAGTGCATTTATTTACTCTTTTTTAACATAGCACTATTTATTCACTGTGGTCTTTTTGTGATTGCCTCCTGGTATGTTAAATTCAGGTGTCGCATTACGTCCTTGTTCAGTAGTAAATTAATTCCCTTCAGTACTGCGGCAAGGCCATCACCCCTACCCAAATCTACCCGATCTTTCCTGAAGAGAAAGTAACAGCAAAATTTTGATTATGTTTCTGAACATTTTAAAACCCCTGGCAAACAGTTTGGGAAACATTAAGGTAATTAACCTTATGCTAGTTTAAACAAATTGAACAAAAACATCTGGCTTACCCCAACCGCCCATGGACTTTCAACTTACCGAGGCAGGGCAGATGGTGTGGGCGACAGTCTCACACCTAGGGGCATATTTATACTCCGTTTGCGCCGAATGTGTGTCAAAAATGTTGACGCACTTTCAGTGCAAACGTTGCCCCATATTTAAACCCTGACGCCCGATCCGGCGCACCAGGAAAATGGCGCTATGTGCGCCAGTTTTTGGAAGCGGCACCCCGCCCTGCGTTAATGACATGCAGGGTAGGCGTTCCCGTCCAAAAACAGGCACACATAGCGGTGCGTGGTATTTATGCTTCAGGGCAAAAATCACTCCCGCGCGGCAGGCGGCGCAAAAAAATGGCGCAAAGCACGAATATCGTGAAATTTTAACGCCTGGGTCAGGGCAGGCGTTAAAATGGGGCAAACACACCTGTACTTAATCAGAACACACAGAACAAACAACAGAGCAGCAGAGCAGCAGAGCAGCAACAGGGAGAGATGGAGGTGATTTTTCTACAACGTGCACGTAGACGCAGAGCCCTGCAGCAACAACAGCAGCCACAACAACAACAGCAGGGACCCCAAAGACAGCGCAGAAGGCAGGAGAGGATATTCCGCCCAAGAACAACCCTGCATGGCCTCAGGGAACGAGACATCATACAGAGGTACCGGTTGAACTGGCAGGCCATTCAGCAGCTGCTGACAAATATTGAACAGCAATTGGCCCCCACTTTAGTGACTCCACGCACTATCCCAACCGAAACAAAGCTGCTTGCCGTACTTCACATGCTGGCAAGTGGCTCCTTTCAGACAACTGGTGCCCTGGTTGGTGGAATCTCACAACCATCTTTCTCCGCATTCCTGCCTAAAGTACTGGATGCCATCATTGGACTGACACCCCGCCACATCTGCTTCCCTAACACACTGCAGAAGCAGCAGGAAACAAAACAGGGGTTCTACGCCATCAGTGGCTTTCCGCACGTCCTTGGTGCAATCGACTGCACACACGTACGCCTTGTGCCACCTGCTGCGAGTGAACACCTCTACCGCAACAGGAAGCACACACATTCCATCAACGTGCAGGCCATAGTCGATCACCAAGGACTGATCAGCAACATTGTGGCTAAATATCCTGGGAGTGTACATGACGCATTCATCTTCCGTCACTGCACCATCAACCAACACTTCCAGGATGGACGGTATGGCAATGGACTACTTGTTGGTAAGGACAAAAATCTACTTATATACTCACTGCACAGAAACCCTCTAGGATAAACAACCCATACACCACAATAGCAACACCTAGACAGGAACACACTGAGGTACTCACATCACTAGCCATGTTTCACAAGTCACCATTGAACCTCTCACACCTTGGAATTTACTCCACAGCTTAGTGTGAAGACATTCATGACTGTGGTTGCCTAAATGTCACCTTGCAAATTGGAAGTCTCACAATAACCTGTACACTAATACAATGCATAACTTTTAAGGGATGGATGGCCTGGGTATGTTCAATTGAACGTTTCTAATACCCTTTCATGTTTCAACTCTGCATGGAACTATCATCACACCCCCAGTGAGGACACACGGACACCTGTGTCACAAGTCACAATGCAAGGGAGGGCACACTGTACTTGAGAAACCGATACATCCTGCTGACAAACAGTTAGCCAACAAACACCTGCTCAGCCAAGGAAAAAAACAATGCCAAAGTTTCCACCAACAACCATAGGTTGTCACATTAGTACACAAAATAGTCACAGACAACACAACACAACTACTTCCATCAAAGATACGTACAACAGTGCCTCCTACATCTAATTGATACCATTCTGTGTTTCTCTTTCAGCTGATCAGGGGTATGGCATCCAGCCTTGGCTAATGACACCATATGGGAACCCAAATACTGCTGCTGAGCGGGCATACAATGACGCCCACAAGAGGAAACGCAGCATTGTGGAGCGGACCTTTGGGATCCTAAAGTCAAGGTTCCGCTGCCTTGACATCACTGGCGGAAGCCTATTATACTCCCCAGAGATGGTCTTGCAAGATCATATGCACTTGTGCCATATTACACAATATTTGTGTAAAAAGGAACATTCCCCTCCTTGAACCGGACCCAGACATGCCTGAGGATGATGATGAGGAGGATGCTGGCCTGCAACAGGAGGGGGAACAACCTAACAGCGCAGCAGGAGTGCGTAGGCGCCAACAGCTTGTGAACAATTTTTTTACTTAACTTATTATAATCACTTGTATTCCACACTTGTAAATAAACACAGATAACAAACACCACATCATGCTTTGGCCTATTCATTTCTGACCACCTTTAGTTTGAAATAGCTGAAGATGAATGTCGTCTCATTGATCAAGAATGCCATTAAAATTCATCACACCAAAAATAAACATCACAACTGTATGCACAGAGGGTAGGATGTGACATGTTACATTACCATACACAGAGCCCAACAAGAGTACAAATGGGACAATTACACATGCCGGATCCAAACAACTGAAACAGTCTCTCATCCAGCCCAAAATTGGAGATCATTTGAAAGTCACATCACACGTGTTCAGAGACAGGGTGGACCATCCATGTGTACGTGAACATGTCATCAATGGCTTCTCTCAAGTGTATGATGTGAGCAATACACAATTGCAACAACATCAGCTGCCACTAACTCAGGAGGAGACCTTGAAGTTACAGTGACAACATACACTCAGACAGGTCATAGTGGATCCACATTCCCACACACATGTACACATATGTCATACAACCAACCTAATATTTGAAAGTAGACCATCACAGTTGTGTCCCAGTTTGAACCTAGCAGGAAGATTGTAACATGACACTAAACCAGTTGATGCAGAAAGGGACACAGACAACCAAAAAAATCTTCGCATTATCACATCGTGAACGCTGAGAGGCTTGCAAACTTAGCCATAGGAAAATGGTATGCAACTTAGCTCCAAATCATCATTACTGCAAACGTCAAATGGGCTAATGAGATGAATGAATGGTCAACAGTCATTCATACCATATGGCCTTACATTAGCACGCTGCTGCAGGTTTGCCATGATATAATAAAAATACTCCATGGATACAGTAGCTATTCTGGATGGTCAAATCCTAGGGTGCTGGGGGCCTAAGTCCACCTCTACCGCCCCCAAAACATAGAAGAATCATGTACTTGTGAACTAAACACATGCATAAGGCACATGTGTTGCCTCCATGTCACAAGTCCTACACAAATATGAAACACAAAACATAATGGGACATGGTCAGCCCCATAAAAACTGAAAGTGACTCTCCCACTCCCTGTTAGGACTACAGATAAAAGCATCCCCATCATAAAGGTGGGCACATTTTGGAGACGGAATACATAATGGTATCCCAGGCATCATTTCAAAATAGCCATCAGCAATTACCCCAAATATGTTGTCAAATATGGTCAATACATTAGTTAAAGTATCCCAAACATTACAGTGTGAAGGCCGTCTATACATAAAAGTACGGACATGTGTCATATACAAACACAAATGTGTCTCACATCGCACCATTTGACCATGACAAATCACCTTTCCAAAGCTAAACACATGAAGACATTAGGATAAATGTGCTCCATATTCTACGCATACAGCATGGCCGTCATAATTTGTTCACGTACATGAGTGCACACAATGCAGAGTCAGATACAAATGTATCCAAAAGTGTCTTGATATTTCGCCTTCAAAATATAATTAACATCCACAATATTTTTGACTCTGCATCATGTGCACTACTGTACGTGTAAAAAAAACGACGCCCATGATGTATGCGTGGTAAAATTGACGCTACATGGACAATATGTTGGTCATTTCATGTACATTATTAATTATTAATATTCATCTCAAATTTTTTCACTACGCATCATGTGCACCACTGTACGTGTAAAAAAAATGACGGCCATGCTGTATGCGTGGTAAAATTGACGCTACATGGACAATATGTTGGTCATTTCATGTACATTATTAATTATTAATATTCATTTCATATTTTTTCACTCCGCATCATGTGCACCACTGTACGTGTAAAAAACAACGACGCCCATGATGTATGCGTGGTAAAATTGACGCTACATGGACAATATGTTGGTCATTTCATGTACATTATTAATTATTAATATTCATATCAAATTTTTTCACTCCGCATCATGTGCACCACTGTACGTGTAAAAAAAACGACGCCCATGATGTATGCGTGGTAAAATTGACGCTACATGGACAATATGTTGGTCATTTCATGTACATTATTAATTATTAATATTCATATCATATTTTTTCACTCCGCATCATGTGCACTGTAATGCGTCAAAAAAAATTGACGCACAACTGTGTATGCGTGAAAATATGACGCATAACGGGAAAATAAAAACGGCGGACATTTTATGCAGGAAGTGATGTAATAGGATATCCTGTTTACCAAATCTGTACTGGGTGTTAACTTTCACTTTCACTTTGCAGTCTCAGATTTATCTAGACTGTGTGGTTGTGTGAAAGGTGTTGTCCTGTGTTTTACTGCTTTTGTGTCCTGTGTGCCTTGTATTTTGTCTTAGTGTCAATCTATTGTTGTTGTATAACATTGTCTCAGTCTGTTTAGTGTTATTTTGTCTGTACCTGTGATAGTTTGTATTGTCTGTGGGAGTCTGTTGTGGGTAGCATAGTTTGGGGGGTTAGTTGGGCTATTTTTCTCCTTCTTCTTTTTCTTTCACACCTCTACCTTTCCCCATTTCCCCCTTTTTATTTCATTTTTTTTTGGTACATTCTTAGTCCTCTCAATATGTCAGGTAGGCCTCGCCTGTCCAGGATGGGGGAAGACGAATTGGGGGGGTTCATATGGCTCGTAAGCCATTTCCTCCCACTAATGCTGGAAGCTGGGGGCCGTGTGATACAGGGGTATCACACAGAGGCGAGGAAAATCCGGTGGGAGAAGGTGCGCCATCACCTGGTCCGGGTCTATGGGAGTCTCAGGAATGTACACCAACTCAAGCACCGCTGGGCAGATCTGATCACCAGGGAACAGGACCTGCTGGACCACCTGGGACTCGGGATTGGTGGCCATGTTGGTGAGTAAAAAACAATTAAATGGGAATGACAGAAATCGGTGTGTGAACATGTGATGATTGTTAGCCAATCTGCAAAATAAGTAGCTGAGTGTGTGTAATGCCAGGGAAACCTAGGCCCATGGTTATACACATTAATCCTCCTAAGAATACTCAGTATAGATTCGCCATTTTCTAATTTGATCAGTTTTCTTGTTTCCCCCTCTCTTATGGAACAGTGCACCTATTTCGATATTACAGGTTCAATTTGGGAGACTGTGCACTGGACCAGTCATCTCCCAGTCCCTACCTTTAGTTTATATACACATTAATCCCCATTTTTGCAACACATGTACACGCAATGACAGCTTTATAAATTCAACATCTATTTGTATTATGCTAAGTCGCCCCCTCTCTGCGTCACAAAATGTTTCAAATGCTGCGCTACAAAGGTATACATATGTGTCCTAATGTGTATTTGTTGCAGAATGTGTATGAAGACCTATGCTACCAGTCCGATGGCTCATTTTTGCAACACATACCAGATGCCTGTAGCTGCATGTAATGTAGTGTTGCATTTGTGTCAGAAAAGCAACACGTGAACGGCTCTATTTGTACTCCACTGGTCATAATGGCCAGTGAGTACGTCATGTAGAAACAACATACCTACATATGCAGACGCCATAGCTAGACAGAAAATTGGAAACACATGATGATGCTATACATGTGTGTTGCCGTCACGTCACATGAAGTTAGTCATGTTGTTCACACATATGTCACATGTGTGTCTGGTTGCTGTCTGTTGACCCTGTCCAAATAGCCTGTTTAATTGTGAGTGGTCATGCAGTCCTCATGGAACCAGTTTTGGAATGTCTCTCGGGGATGCACATGCTGAGATGTATGGATAACATAACTGTTGGGGCATACTAATGGAGGATTAACTTGGACGACACATGACTGTCCTGACCACTGCATGAGTGTAGTAGGGTGTGACACTGGAGCAGGAGACTCATCCAATGATAATGTTGAATACAAAGTGATCCATGCAGGATGAGCATGTGTGAAAGTCTATCATTACCATGTCATATTCACACAGTGTCATTGTAACAGAAATCATTTGTCCGTTCACACAGTCTGAGTATAATCTTTGTTTCATGCTTTACAGGTGGACCAGCCCCGTACACCGTGGGAGAGGTGGCCCATTTTGACGACCCCGATACCTACAGTGAGTGTCGCCTGAGTGCTATTTACATTGTTTGGTAATGACGCATGATGGATTACTGTGTGTTCAAGAGAATTCATGATTTGATGTGCTGGCCGTTCATTGGCTTTGTTCTTTTAGTGTGATATCAAATTTGAATAATGTTTCTGCAAAGCAATACGTAGTCATCTCTCAGATTGAGGGGCTGTAGCCCATTCAATTAGGGCGGCAATTGGGAATGGTATGACTCATTTGGAATACACTGGTCAATGTTAGACTTGGTCAGGGACTTGCCATGAACTGAGTCTGCATATCAGACTGACAGTCTCCCAGATAGCTTAGGCACATGGCATTGATGACAAGTGCTTCTTCCTAGTTGAGGATGGACTGTGTACACTGTAGGTTGGATCTTCCGTGGGCATGTACTTCCACAAGGTGGACTCGAAGTGTGTGTGACTTGAGTGCAATGCCCTAGGTGTTCAGTTGAATCATGTGAATGGGTGTACTACCTCCCCTGTGTGTGTTGTTAAACATGCCTCACTAATAGTATGTTATGTTGGGCTAAGTCATAACATTTTGACATGTGTGGACCTGGGATGTGACAAGGTTGGGCTGACTACAACGTGTTGCTAGCCCTTCATAGTGTTGTGTGTGAAGGCACATAATTGTTGAACTTTCTGTACACTCCCGGGTGTGCATTGAACATGGGATTGTTGGTTGTTCTTCCCACACCACCCACAAAGACTGGGATGTTACTGTGAAACCGGGTACCTAGGACTGTAGCAACCAGTATGTTACACGTACTTAACACCTTTTGTGACTTGAGTTAGTACCTTGGGCCAGAGTGAGAAAAATGTCTACACGTTGCAAATGGCATAAATATATGTGTGGGATTTGCAAACGTCTGTTTCCTATTCCAAAATGTATTTGGTGGTCATGTACATATGAGGAAAATGCTTTTCAAAATGGATATAATAAAGGGTTTTACCAGACCTACTTGCAAATCACAGTGGTAGGCAATCCCATTTGCAACCGAGTACGTGGTTGCAAAGTGAGTAGCTGTTATCATCCACTTGAAGTGGATGGTAACCACCTTGCTGACTGGAAGGGGTCCTCATTGTAAAGCTTCACCTTTGTGAGTGGACTAAAATAATCCTGGGCAAAACAGCCAGTGGTCTAAGGGACCAACAATTACCGTGAAAATTTCCAAGTACAATTGTTGTGATTTTTAAATAATTGCAGCTCATTTTCCTTTCCGGTAAACGGCCTACACTTGGGGAAAAATAACTTGCTTAATTTAAAAACAGTCACGTCTATGGAGTTCTGCTGGTCCCAGCAGGCCTCCATCCCCGTGAGTGCCCATGTTGCTAAGGTGGGGCAACTTGGAACCCACATCATTGATGTTCATGAGGTGGGTTTTAGGGACCCCATAGCGACTCGCAGACGGTGTCAGAGACACCGTTCTGCTTTGCAAATTGCTAGTTGATTTTCCTAAATTCCTACATCTGACACCTAGTGTGGACATATGATTCTGGGCCAGGGGTTCAATCTTAGCACACAACTAATTAAAAATGCTATTGAGTGAGGAGTGTGAGTGTTATCACATAGAATGACATATGTACTGAAGTCAGTATGCGGAAGAGCTGGTGCCATAATGTCAAATGCCTTAGGTATGATTTGGATGAGTAGTTTAGGGTGATGTCATCCATCATGTAGAGACATGGATATGCTAGGTGTGATATGACCTTAGGTATGCATGATTCACATGTACTTCCTCTGAGCATTTCCGTGAACTATGTTGTAACAATTGCTGCATACAATATATTTATAGTAATGGACAAATGATCCATTGTGGGATTCAACCCACTGTAAATTCAATGCTCAATATTTCCCTTTTCTCTTCACAGCTGCAAACCTGAGTGCCGCAGAGCGCAACCATTTTGAGCGCAGGGCAATGAGGTACAGGCACATCCTGCAGGTGCAGTGTGGGTATCGGAGGATGGCCCGCAGACACAATTCCGATCGGGCCTCCGGGCGTGGTATGCCACACCACAGGCTCCACCAACGGTGCCACCTACAACCACCGCCACTACAACCACCAGGTCTGCCCAGGGGGACCCAGCGACGGACCAGGCATCTTCCTCAAGACCTGGACCCAGCCGTGTGTTGGGAGCAGGGCTGTCCCGTGGCCACTCCACTCCAGCAACAACCTCCACCTCCACCGGCACGCAGACCAGCAGTGACCCTCCGATTGACCCTGCAGCCTTCCAGGCATTGTCTAGGAAATTGGACAGGTTAATTCGCAAGGTGGACAACCTGACGGAGGACATGGCTGAGGTTAAGGAGAAGGTGTGCTCCATCCGGCGCACACTTCGGAGGGCAAATCATTAGTCATTTTGCCCTCCTGAACTTTTACCCCTCCCCTCTCACCTCTTTCCTCTTTTCATACTGTTAGTTGGGTTTGGGGGGTTAGTTATAGGATAAGTATAGGTAATTAGCTTAGTTAGTGTTAGGTAAGAGGGTGGGGGGGTCCTTATTCTTTCTATCTAATATTTTTGTGTGGGTGGGTGGGTGGGGGACAATGTTGGGATTCCTGTTTAATAAAAAAATATATATATATATATATATAAAAAGAAAAAAATATATATATATATGTTTGTTTAGGATAGTATAGTATGTGTGTAGGTTAGTAAGTGTTGTCCTGCATGTGTCTTGTCTCTTAATGGTGGGTGGGGGGTTGATGTTTAGATCGTTTCGTTACATGTGTAGAGTAAGTTTAGCCTAGGTTAGTTAGGGACAGTTGTGGGTTAGTAGTAGTCAGGTTAGATTAGTGTAGGTTTACCTTTCCCTTAGTTGCCTCTTTTATTACTACTTTCAAATAAAAAATTTGTTAACCCTTTACCTGATGCGTTAGGTGCTACCTTTTCATGGCCTTGACATCATTGTAGCAGAAAGTTTAAGTATGACATTTGTGTTCCATGCTCGCTATCCCCAGGCTTATGAGGTTTAACATGCCAGCTACCCGTGTGCTAACTTGGTAAGTATCCACCATGTTGGAGAGCCACCATTGGTAGTGTGCATTGATCATCAAGGTTTGGGGTTGGTATGTATCCTACTTCACAAAGAGTGCTTCCAGACTTGTTATTGTAGGTAAATAGATAGGTCGGACAGCATTGTGAAGTTCAGGGAGAGCTTTATAGATGATGATTTGTTCACACTCTTGTCTTGTTGCTGTCATTGCTGACCTACATCATGTGTGTACTGATTCAGCATTAATTTCCTTCATGGAAGTATACGCCGTAAGGGTGATTGATGCTGTGTAATTTGTTTATCATTCCTTTCATTCTACAGCATAATTTCAAATTTTAGTATTGCATGGTGCCTACATTTCTCAGCCACCATTAGTTGTGTAGAATAGCTATAGATAGTGCATCATTCTGTCCACCACAGCATGATTGTGTGTGCTTAGTCCCTTCATCAGTTATTTTCCTCAGTATAGTAACGCTATGATGCAATCCTGGCCACTGCACAGATGTTTCAGTATACATGAAATCAGGACAGTAGTATAGAGAATCGACATGGTTGCCACACAGCCACTTTGGAGTTATCTACTGCACAGTTGAATTTTAAAATGACACAGAGACACAATAGGTGTGCAAGTGATATTTATTTATAGGTGGTGTTGTGCAAAATGTCCATTCACCATGTTTGCTGACTCCTTTCTGGTGCATTATTACATGGTGATCCTACAGAAGGGGTGTGGATGATGCTCCTGACATGCTGGGGTGATGTCACAGACAGTGCAGAGGAACATGAAATGCCAAATGGTAGGAGAGAAACATTCACTGGCAAGGTGGACAAGTCATACAGTGGATTGCCGAACAGTCATTGAGGTTAGTTGTAGTGAGACTGGCATGTGTCAAAACGTAGGACCTTGGTCAGAGTAGGGCATGGTGCAGGGACTAGGGCTTCCGGGTACTCTTGCGTGTGAATGTTATCTGTTCCATGTCTTCTTCTTCTGATGTGTGTGTTGCCTGGTGTGTCATTGTTGTTGTTGGTTGTGAAGGGGCAACACACACCTCAGTGTTAGAAGACATGGAGGCAGACATCCCGGGGGCTGATCCCTGTTGAGTAAGGAAGGGCAGTACTGCAGTAAGAAGGGCCTGCTGGTTTTTTAGAATGGCAGCCACATCCCGATGGTAGGCAGCCAGGTCGGCCCTGAGGGGTTCTATGTTGCATTCGTGCACACGTTGAGTGGCTTGCAGTTTGAGTTGTTGTGTCAACTGGATGACAGCTGTGCCAATTTCCTTCAGTGTTTTTGAAATGTCCTCCAAGAGCAAATTTCTGGCTTGCATTGCAGCTGCCTGATCAGCAGTTGACAACATGCACGAACGCACCCCCTCAAGGCTGGCTGCCATATTTTGCATCCCCACCCGCACCTCCTTGGCAAGCTCCCGCTGGACCCCAACGACAGTTCTTTCGAAGCTGGTGCCAGTGTCGTCAGAGTCCTCAGCTGTGTTGGAGCTGGCAGGTCTTACAATTGGGGTGGCGGGTGGTTCTACTGTGGTGGCTGCTTGTTCTGTGCTCCTCCTTGTGACTGAAGGTGGGGTTTGGAGGCTTTCAAGGACCATGTCAATGGTCTCTTGTGGGAGGTTGATGGTCTCGTCATCCATGTCATCAGGGAACTCATGGACAGGCAGATCAGCAGGAGATCCATGTTCCTCTGCAATGAAACAGGGTACAATTAGTGTGTCTGTGTTGTGACAATTTTGCAGTAAGATACAAGCCTTTGGATGCCTTAACATTGTACTCTGTGTTTGTCTAGGTATCTGCTGTCCGTCATAGAGCATAGTTGTAGGCCTATGGCCCACCTGTGTGTCACATGTTTGATATGGATCTTTCAGACATGTCTGCCAGGTCGCCTCTAGCTGTTGCTTTGTAATTATTTAGGAATAGGCGTTTTTTTCTCCTACTCCTCACTCGGTGTTTCACTATTGTTATGGAGGGACATTTTGTAGGGTGGGCTCTCATTATCCAACATGTGATTCTTGGCTTTCTAGGCAGCAGGATAGCTAATGGTGTGGGGGACTAAGTTTGACCCACTTGTAAATAACTCTGTCACCCAGATATTCAATTTAGCTAAGACTAACTAGCAGTGCCTCTGGTCTCCCACATCAAAGGAATGTTTAGACATCCGAGCGCATGACATCTTTGGAACTTCTCAGGGAAGTGGTGGTCACTCAGGTCCTACACATTTCTATCTTTTCCGGTATGTTCCCATACACAAATGACAAAGACAGTATTAGTTTGATATGTAGTTTCATTGTACAACTGACTTGTAGGAATTTAGGTGTGAGCCCCAATTACACAAACAATACACACTGTTAGAATTTAAATAGTCCGCAGGAGAGTAATACATTAGTACACAGCTTTCATGGTGCCTAACAGTTTCTACTCTCCCTCTGCATGTTCTATGTATAGCACAGCATGTTAAGTTTGGAGGTTGCCTGTCAGAATCACAGGGGAGACATCATCCCTCATATCAGAGGAATGGGCTAGGATCTGGTTGTGCATCAGCAGCAAGGCAGGCAGCATCTAGTTATTATTTTCTGTTTGGAAACTCCCCCATGCGTGTCTTGGGACAAGGAAGTGAATGTAAAAGACATATGTCATGGTGATGACAAAGTTTCCCTACGCAGGAATGCCAAACCTTAACCCCTACCACTTCTATCAGCAACGTACCAGACGGTATCCTTGACTGGGGCACAGAGTGAATATGTTCTGGCAAACTCCAGTGCAGAAGTAGGCAAAACAGTGTGATTTGACTAATTGACAACACCTTAGGACTGACTATTTGCTACATTAACTGATAGGAAGGGCAATGAGAATCATTTAGTGCAAATTGCTCTGAGGCACTTAGATGTGAGCAAATGAGTATAAGTACAATCAGGGTAAGATGCACAAAGGCCTCCAGCCTGAGGCTAATGCGCAAAGTATACGTTTCACTTGCCACACTACACTTTGACTGACTGTGGGTGTTGTGACTTCCCTGGCAGCACACTTGCCTCTCAGGCCCTGCCCCATACACTTTTTATTCACATTGCATGATCTGTACATGTCACGTGGCATTACCTATGCATGTCAATGTTAGGATGTGGTATGGATGTAAACATTCTTGATGTTTTGAGATGATGTTGGGTGATGTGTATTGAATTGGATTGGCCTGTTTATCGTATGAATGTCCTATTTGTTTGTCCGACTTTGCAGGTGTGTTTCAGTGACCAGTTGCCTGTGTCCCCTCCTCAATGTTGTTGTCTGAGCAGTATGACATTAATGATGTAGCCTTGTTAGCCAGGCACGTGAGGGACCCTGACGTATGCAGCATGTGTGTATCGTTAGTGCTGTGTGGCTCCTATTGCTGTTTACTTAGGCTTATGTATGTGTCAGTTATGGACATTCGGCATTTGAGTGTACTGGTACCTTTGTCTTATTTCTAGGAGTAATTGCAGATGTCATCCTCACCCCCTAATTTAGGTATGTATGTTCCAGGGTGGGGTTCCTGCCATTTGGTGCTATAGCTGCACAGAGATGAGAGGTGTTATTGTCAACTGTGGTGGCAGTTAAGTTGCAGTTGTTGTATTTGCTACAGCATCACAGGTAGGGACCTAGTTGATGGGGAATAGATTTTGCAATACAAGTGCCTGGATGTGGATTTGAGGTAGTGTCCTTCCCACCTGTCACTGCTTTCCCTTGGCTCTCTTGTTGTAATTACAGGATGTCCCCGTGGGACTGTTGTTGTTGCTGTATTTTGTCGTGCCCCAGCTTCGGTCAGTACTGGGCATGCCCCCCTGCCGTGCCCCTTTCCCCATGCCACTTCATATATGTGCTGACTTACATGCATTGTGTAGTAGGTATCCCCCCCCTGCTTACAGTCCCCATTATTGTATTATGATTCCCCATGCGACTTACCCTGCATGTGCGTAGTGTCGTGGTAGTCTGCGCTGTCCAGTCCTTGATTACCTGTGACGATCTCCTCCGGGATGACGGCTGCGACCATCTCCTCCATGTGGTCCAGGGCCTCCTGTTGTGCTGGACTCCCCCCTCCAGTCTGCATTGCTGCCTTCCTGTTCCTGGCCATTTTCTCTTTGGTCCTACGTTTGCAGTCATGCCAGCGTTTCTTACACTCGGTGACTGTCCGGCGTTCTTCAGCCACACTGTTAATCTTGTCCACAATTTGTTTCCAGATGGCCTCTCTCCTACTGAGTGGCAATTTAGAGGTGATGAAAAGTTGGTGCTGGTGTTCCGTCACCTCTTTCACCAGGATTTCCTGCTCCTCTGCACTGAAGCGACACTTTCTTTTTTTTTTTTAAATGTCCTGGTTCCTGTATGCTTCCTCCTGGCTGGTTCCTGGTCTGCTCTCATCCTCCTGGGGTCTGTTGGGGCATCTAGGATCCATTTTGCGTCTCCTCTCCTGAAAGGGCAGTTTTCGCGCAAAAATGTGACGCAATAGCGTGAAAAAAAATGGCGTTTTCATGATTGCGCTGTCGTAAATCGACCCACAGTGATGTGCGTCGCATTTACGTTGGTTTCCTTTACGACAGACGGACGCTGTCTGCGTCACAAAATAATGACTCCCACCTGTTGGTTGCGCCGCCGTACGTCAAAGTATAAATTTGACGCCCGCATGGCGCATCCAAATGGCGTTAGACGGCGCAAATTTTTTTGGCGCAAAATTGCGTTAGCGCAGTTTTGCGTCAAAAAGTATAAATATGGCCCCTAATGTCAGGATGTGATGTACCCATAACTTGTCTCTGGTCTCACAACACTAGAGTGTATGTCTGGGACTCTACATTTATCTCAGAAATGGGAGCCCGGACTACCAACCAAAGATAATAAAAGAGGAGGATGAGCCAGTCTACTCTGCAATCTATGCCACTGCACCACTCTACACTACTGCTCTCTCTGCTACTCCATTGTATGCCACTCTCCTCCACTGCACTCTTTGCCACTCTACTCTGTCCCATGCCACTCCATGCCACTGCACTCTAAACCACTGTACTCTATGCTAACGCACTCTAAACAACTGCACTGTACCCCACTGCACTATACTTTGCACCACGGGGCTCTACACCACTGCTCCTATGCCACTCTACTCCACTCCACACAACTATGCCACTAACTTTAAGCCATGCTTAACAGCAGCTACTCTGGTGTACAACATTGTTAAGGGCTAAAACACATTAGCAAGGCCAATAACTCTTTCGTAGATGAGATCTATTGGCTTTGCCAATGTTTGTTAGTACCATGAGGTACCGAGGTACCTGAAAGAACTGTGAAAAATACAATTACATCATAATAAAGGCTGCTACAAAATGCGCAAACACATTTCGGTTAAATAAAAAAATTTGCTTTTCAAATACAGATTTTAATAATATACAGTTTATACCTAGTACTAAAAAATTTTATAACACTCCATTAAAACCACACACCCCACAGCTCACTTTGGAACACCATTACAATACCTCTCTAAAAGAAATATCTTTGCCACCAGAAAACTTAAAGTGACTCCTTTTAGTAAAGTCAATGGAGGTTTTCAAGCCCCTTTGTATTTGCAGATTTACCAGTTGGGCACATTTGCATGTCTTTAGGGAAGGAGACCCCCTGGCAAGAAGGTCCCTCAGAGCACAGGAGACTCCCTGCCTTCCAGTCCAGCTGGGGAGACTGATCTGCCCGTAATTTCGCCCTGCCTCCGTTGTCCTTTAGATGAAAGGCTAAAATTACGGACAAATGCTGTCCGTGAAGACTTTCATCACGGACAACGGACGGCAGGGCGAAATTACGGACAGTCCGTGAAATTTACGGATGGGTGGTCACCCTAAGGAGACTTACTGTTATTATTTTAATAATCCAGGGGCTGCTGTGCTCCATGCAGCCTCTCACAACAATTACATTAATGATTGGTGGTGCCCCTGCACATCTTTGGAGTACAATTAGAACTAAAATATTTTAAAAGAAAACCGAAACAGGGCATTATAGGATGTGCCAGCAGGAGTGCAGTGAATATATAATGAGCAGCTATGAAATTTGCTATAAAGAAGTGGTGAGGCCATAAGTTTTTTTTCATTTTCTTTATACATATTGTGGATGCCAGGTCCCGCCCACAACTCCCACAGCTTTCACTTGTTTTTGCTAGTGGAAGCGCTGAGAGCCTCTCCTGCCCTGCCAGTTTTGTGGCCTCAGACCACAGGTTTTCTGTTTGGGGAATCCAAGGAGTTATTTTTTTTAATTAGTTTCAGCTCAGAGATCCCACTTCTGCACTGCCGACCTGGCACTCTACCTGCCACCACAGAACCTTGCTGTTGGCGTGGTTGAGGTTAGGACAATATTTGGCGCTATAACTTTAGCGCTGTTTGGTAAATCTCCATGAAACATTAAAAAAAAAATGGATCAACTACTTCAGGAAAGTTTTGGGGTGAATTGTGAATCAGAGGCTGAGAAAAAGAGGAGGTCCTAAATGTATTTTCTCCATGTAGTTTCCCATAGGGACTTTAAACAAGGATAAAGACAAATCTACAGCCAAAGCAGCTGTTCAGAATTACACGAAATTGGGCAGAAAGCAAGATCTTTACCCAGAAAGAGTGAGTTTTGTGATTTGGTGTAAAGCCATTCAGAGGTTTTTGAGAACTAAGGTTTAAAACTATAGATATTTAGAGATGGTGTAGTACTGTAGGGCTAGCAGATCTAAAGATAATTATCTCAGTGGCAGCCATCAACATTAAAAAAACATGTTGCAACAACCATTTTAGGTCTTGGGATCCGTCCCTATGTCTTTAAAAAAATACCGTGTATGGAGGCAGGTTTCAGATAACCTGAACCCCTAAGCCTAGTGAAGAGTCCCAAAGTGACCTTTCCCCACTGCCAAAATTGGCACAAAAAATCAGCCCATAGCAAAAATAAATAAATAAATACATAATGTGGCATGCACAACCATTTTTATTAGAATATCCATAGGGTAGGGTAGGGCCCGGGAGGACAGTACAATGTTTAACTTTTGCATTTTACATGGGGGGCCATGCGTGGGGCCACTTCCCCCAAACTGGATCCTACCCGAGGCACCCTGATCTTCCAGGGAGCAGCCATTGTTTGTGGAATTCCTGGGATCCCATTGCCAGAACCTCAAATACTTATATGTGGAGGGTGCCACAGTACCTCCCCATATTGCAGTGTGCCTTCCTGCTCTCCATCACCAGTGCAGTAGGGTACAATGCATCTACACCCTCTGCCACATGGAGTGGCAAAGGATCAGAAAGATGCCAGCTCCCATGTCAGCATGGACTGTGCTGGGTAGGCAGGGGGCCAGCTTTGAAGTGTAGGAGTGGACTCCTCACACTGCCATTAGAGAAAAAAATAAAGCTCAGGGGGCCCCTGGAAGGATTGGGGTACCCTTCATAAACATTTTTTTTTAAATAGGACACAGGGGTGTGGGAGTGGGCTATTCATGCTGCCCTTACATTAAAAATAAAAAAAGCTCTGGGTGCCCCTGGTGGGACTGGGACACAGAGATTTTAAAAAATATATGTGGAAAACAAAGAATATAAGTTGCAGCCTTGCTGCTTCAAGAATGAATTTGCAAGGCCACTCATTAAAGATTCACCCAGAAGTGCCCCAAATGCCCTGTGTAGGCTTCAGTTCCGAATAGTGGGTGTGGTGTTGTCCCCAAAGGAGTGGCAGGGTCACCACCAACAATATATAATTTGCTGGGGAAGGCTGCAAGGAGCAAAGCAGTCTCCCACTGAAAGTGTGACCCCAGGAGAATTTACCATCAATTTGTAAGCACTCCAAGCTCTAGCTGTAGCTATATGCTTTTTAGCTTTAGTATGGGGACCCATTGTGTTTGGTTATAAGACCGCCTTATGTGGCCCAAAAAATGGTAAAGAAAGACTCCAACACGCGCTTTATTTTTTTTTAATGAAAAAATGCTTTATTTTAAATGTATTTGAGATAGATATTATTCCATTGCCATGACTTTGTTAATACAGAATAGATTCAATTATGGTTACTTATAAATGAATATGATGCTCATGGACCCCATGATAGTCCTGCGTTTTCTATTTTGGTGTTCTGATCCTTTGACAAAGCCAGTAGGTTTTTCCTATTTAAAATGCAACCCTTTCTAGGGTGAAAAAACAAAGGTTAAAGAGATGTTATAGTTAGATATGGCTTACATGGCTTTATAATTAGGTGAAAATGTCAGTTTCAAATGTTATTTTAAACTAAAAAAATACTGAAATCCACTAGTTACAATTAGCTGTAGTAACTAGTAGTAACCATGACTTGCACCCATATAACTGGTGGATTTCAGCGTCTTTTGAGCTTAATATTGAATTTTGAATTGACATATATTTATTTATATACATATATATTTATATGGGTCTATGCCTATAAAATATGCTGGGGGGAGGCACAACCCCCTAACATGCCCGGGGGATCACCACCTCCCCAGGGCTATATTTGCAAAGTATGCAGGGGGCCACTCAACTCCACTTGCTTTGGAGACTACCACCTCCTCAGAGCAACATATTATAAAATGAATAGGAGGGTCCTGCAGACACCAGCTGAACCCCAGGGACCATCACCTCCCCAGAACTATGAGTAAAAAACAAGCTCGAGGCCATTTGGCCCCCCTGCTTCCCTGGACAACCACCTCCCCTGTGCAGCATATTTTAAAAGGATTGGGGGTCCTAAGGCTACAAAATGATTTCATGAGGAGGTCTGCACGGACCCGCGCTTCCAGGGACCTTCACCTCCCTGGAGAAAATTGAAGGGTTGCTCCACTCCTGAAGCCATATATGGCCCTGGGGAACGCCACCACCAGGGAGGGCTTCTGCTGCCTCCCTAGGTGACCATCCTTGAGAGGTAGCTGTTTGCTTTTGCTTGGCAGGAGCTGACAGCCAAGCAAAAGCAAGCACCCCACATTCAGCAAGTGGAAGCTGTCAAAATGCTCTCGGTTGCTGAAAGCCGAGTTTTCATCTCTTTCCCTGCCTGCTAAAATGTGGGCAGGAAAAGAGATGAAAACGTTGCTGTTGCATGCAGGAACTGCTATCTGAAGCAGCTCACCGTGGGCAGGAGCACTGCTGGCTCCCGCAGGAGACGGGAGCTAACTAGGACAGTGGGGGCCTTGAGGCTGCCCTGTGGTCCCCATAAGTTTTAATGTGTGCTAGGAGCACCCTGTAACATGTAGCCTGGCCCTAGGAATGGGGTCCCCAGGACCAAAATCAGCCTAGGGAAGGGACTACATGGCTCCCTCCCTTTTTGAAAAATAATTTCCCATGGGGAGGTGGTGTTCACAGGGAGTCCTTGCAGCACCCCTACAAATAATTTAAATATAGCCCCTGGGAGGTGAGGGTCCCCAGGGCCCAGGGGCTCTGTGCAGCTCCCCATTTATGTTTTTAATTTTGTCCCAGAGACGTGGCGGTCCCCAGGACCCATGGGGGTCTGCTCAATTCCATATTTTTGATACATTTTGCCCTGGGGAGGTGGTCTTCCCTGGGACACATGCATTTCCTTTGGGAGCGGGGTGTTACACCCTCTTCCTTTGGAAGTAGGTGTTACAGGGTGGGGAGGGGTAGCCTCCCCCAGCTTCTGGAAATGCTTTGAAGGGCACAAATAGTGCCCTCCTTGCAAAAGCCACTCTACACTGGTTCAGGGACCCCCAGTCCCGGCTCTGGTGTGAAACTGGACAAAGGAAAGGGGAGTGACCACTCCCCTGTCCATCACCACCCCAGGGGCGGTGCCCAGAACTCCTCAAGTGTGTCCCAGACTACAGCCATCCTGTTTTCCAAGGTGTGGGGACACTCTGGAGGCCTCTGAGTGGCCAGTGCCAGCAGGTGACGTGAGAGACCCCTCCTGATAGGTCCATACCTGATAAGGTAGCCAATCCCCCCTCTCAGCGCTAGGGTCTCTCCTGTGGGTTCTCTTCAGATTCTACTTGCAAGTTTCCAGCAGGAATCCTCTGATACTACTACTTCATCCTCTGACCTCGGATCAACTGCAGCCTGGTCAAGGAACCACTGTATCAGCAACAAAGTATCCAGAAGGGCTCCTTTTCCTCTGCAACTTCAGCTCCAGCCAGCAACTGCAACAGTTTCCAAGGTGTGCATGCTCTGGGGGACTCCCTGTCCTCACCCTGCACCAGAAGAACCAAAGAAATCTCTCATGGAGTGACAGAGTCACTTCCTTGCTCTTGCAGGCACCTTCTAAGTCGATGGGCGGTTCTCTTGGACTCCTCTCCTTGCAACAAGCATGCTTCTTGGAACACAGATGGTGGACCCCTTCGACACAGAGTGTCCTAAGGTCCGCTGTCCAAATTTGGAGAAGGTAAGAGCTTTCCTTCCCCGATAGAGACAGTACCCCTGTGCACCACATCATCCTCACCTCCTGGGGCCTCTGTACACTATTTGCAAGAATCCTTCATGCACAGCCTGGCCCAGGTCCCCAGCACTGTGATTCTCAACTCACTGAGTTTTCCTCCGGGGGCGTGGGACGTTCCTTTGTAGTGCTGCACCAACCGCAATTTGCACCTTCTTTGTGCCCATGTCCTGGGACCTCTCTGGGTGCTGCTTTGTCATCTGTGGGTTCCTTCCAGTGTTGGGAGCCCCCTTTGCCTTCTCAGTCTGAGTTGAGCCCCCCAGGACCCTCCTGGGTCCAGGCCGCGCCACTTTGACGCATAACACACCTTTGTTTGAACCAAAGCTCGTTTGACGAATCCAGTACAGAACCTCACCTGCATCTCACATCTCTTCATGGGACATCAGTGCATCCTGCAGGAACCCGCAGACATCTTCCTTTGTTGCATTTCTGCAGTCTTCGTCCAACCGGGGACTCTTCTTTTGCACCCTCTTCTGGGTTGGCAGGGGCTCCTGTCCTTCCTGGAACTTCTTTCGACTTCTGGACTTGGTCTCCTTCCTTTGCAGATCTTAAGGTCCAGGAATCTACCATTTGTTGTTTGCAGTCTTGCTTGGTGCTTGCAGTAACTCTAATCACGACTTGTAGTGTGTTCTAAGGATATGTGCAGTACTTTACTCCTGCTTTTCTGGGGTGGGGTAATTTACTTACCTTTACTGTATTCTTACTCTCCCAGCGATTCTCTACACGCTACACTTGTCTATGGGGGAATTTGTGATTGCATTCCACTGTCTTAGTATATGGTTTGTGTTGCCCCTAGACCGATTTTTCCCCATTTCGTTCTATAGCATTTCCCATTGTTTACACTATCCTATGTCTAATTACTTACTTTTTTTGGTGTCTAGTGCATATATTGTGTATAATACTTACCTCCAGAAGTAGTATTGCCTCTAAGATATTTTTGGCCTTGTGGCACCCAAATAAACTACCTTTACTTTTGGTAACACTGAGTATTGTCTTTACTTGTGTATAAGTACTGTGGAAATATAAGTGGTATTGCAGGAGCTTTGCATGTCTCCTAGTTCAGCCTAAGCTGCTCTGCTATAGCTACCTCTATCAGCCTAAGAGGCTAGAACACTAGTACATTTCACTAATAAGGGATAACTGGACCTGGTATAAAGTGTAAGTCCCCAAGGTACCCAGTACAACCCAGGCCAGCCTCCTACAAGAGTGACATCCATTTTTAATTCACGTATAAAACACACACCGCCAAGTCATGGAATGTATGGATTTCTTGGTTGCAGTAGAAGGGAAACTATCCAGACCAGCCTCTTTAGGAAGAGCAAATAAGGAAACAGCATTTTACACACATGTAGCCATCACCCACCTAAGCTTAAGTGGAGCATCCCCTACATGGTGTTACTGAGACCAAAATGCAATTGCACGTCAGTCCCTTGCGATTGAACAAGGAAGGATGGTCATTAGATTTACGGCTCGAGGATATCTGAGGTAAGTGATTGAGACAGCTTGTCAGAAAACATTGAAAGTGTTTAACAACAGTCTGTTGGTACCTAAAGGAAAGAACCAGGGTACTCAAAAATTGAGACTGATAGCTACTTTTAATGGAGAATCTAATTAGGTTAGCTGGGTACTAAGAAAGCATTGGCATTTGGTAAAATCAGATTCAGTGATTGGGTATTGTGGGGCATATTTATACTCTGTTTGCGCCGGAATTGCGTCGGTTTTTTGATGCAATTCCGATGCAAAACTAACGCCATATTTATACTTTGGCGTTAGACGCGTCTAGCGCCAAAGTCCATGGAGTTTGCGTCATTTTTTAGCGTGGACACCTACTTTGCGTTAATGATATGCAAGGTAGGCGTTCCCGTCTAAAAAATTGACTCCGAGGCATGTGCGCCGTATTTACACTCCCGGGCAAAATTCACGCCCGGGAGTGGGCGGGTAAAAAAAAATGACGTACGGCCGCTTTTGCGCCGTTTTTTAGCGCCTGTTCAGGGCAGGCGTTAAGGGACCTGTGGGCTCGGAAGGAGCCCAGAGGTGCCCTCCCATGCCCCCAGGGACCCCCTGTCACCCTTGCCCACCCCAGGAGGACGCCTAAGGATGGAGGGACCCATCCCAGGGATATTAAGGTAAGTTCAGGTAAGTGTTTTTTTTTTTTTTTTTTTTTGTGGCATAGGGGGGCCTGATTTGTGCCCCCTACATGCCACTATGCCCAATGACCATGCCCAGGGGACAGAAGTCCCCTGGGCATGGCCATTGGGCAAGGGAGCATGACTCCTGTCTTTGCTAAGACAGGAGTCATTTCTATGGGGGTTGGGAGTCGAAAAAAATGGCGCAAATCGGGTTGAGGCGAAAAATTTGCCTCAGCCTGACTTGCCCCATTTTTTGGCGCCCAAGCTCCATATCCCCCTACGCCGGCGCTGCCTGGTGTACGTCGTTTTTTTTCACGCACACCAGGCAGCTCCGGCGGCTTAAGCCGGCTAACGTCATTGAATAAATACGGCGCCCGCATGGCGCTTCAGAATGGCGTTAGCCGGCGCTAATTGTTTTGACGCAAAACTGCGCTAGCGCAGTTTTGCGTCAAAAAGTATAAATATGGCCCTGTATGATTCCACACCCTCCGATAGAAAGAGTACCTTGATAAGAGATATTTTGATGTACAGCTACTATAACAATCGGTAGAAGATATAAGGGTCATGTTTGAAGGAAGAACACGTTTTTTACAAGTGTGGGCAGTCACAACAATAAGAGGTACACACTACAAATGGGGAGTAATGCAAAGATACACAAGTTCATAAATTGTAAAAGAAACTTTGTTGTCTATGTGTTGGTGTCCCCCGAAGGCTTAGAGTATGTGGGGAGTACTATCTTACCTTTGAAAAAAATATCTTGGTGCACCCATATGCGATAAGGAATGGAGACCCCTATTACCCAGTTGCTCAACACAACCCTCAGTCCCATAATCCTAAAACTGATGTTGTTTCCCTTTTTAGGATTGATAAAGTGGTTGGAGGTGCTTGAGGAGGAGACAATGATCACACCCTGAGAAAGATGGAAGCAGAATAAACCATCAGGCTTAACAGCAAACATCCTGGGGGTTTCAACCAGGATGAAGAACTACATATGCATGTTAGCTAAGATTAAGGACATGAGAAATTGTAGACTATGAAAAGAGGTTATGCACATAGGTGTCATGTTGATATTGTCCCTTTCTTCGTTTGTTCCGGACATTGATGATCCAGCAGCTTATTGCTGAGTTGTTTGTATTAATCTAGTGAAGATTTCTATACATGCATGGTTTCTTATCGAGTTTCATATTGAACTGCTATTTAGGAATAGCATATAGCCCTTTTTTCTTTTCTTTTTTGTGATGTACCTATTCGTTAACTATATTAAGTTTTTCTTTTCTAGTTTCTTTTTTCACAGGTTATTTTTAAGCACTTTTTGGTATATGTCCCTTTGTCTTATAGTTAGAGAAAACACTTTAATTATGTTAATTGTTTATTGGCCACTAACACCAACCAACAATTTCACCCCAGTGAGGTGGTGTTCCCCACGTGCGGTGGGCCATATGGCCCCAGCACAAAATTTTCATTCCGCCCCGGGGAGGTGGTGGTCCCTGGGGTTGCGAGTGGAGGCCGGAAGGCCCCCACAAACTCAAAAAAAGATTTCCTCTGGGACTTGGCCCACCTGGGAGCCCGAGCTTCTGTTTAAAAAAAATGTTTGGTGGATCCACGGATCCATTGCAAATCCGTATAAACATTTTTTTAAAAAGCTTTTTGCCCTGGGGGACGCCACCACCAGAGCTAAGGGTTCAGGGTGTCTTTAATTTTTTTATTTTTTCTGGGACTCAGCTATTGAGTCCCAAGATGGTGGCCAACACTTCCTGGTTAAAGTGTAGACAGACAATCTGATCTCTGCATGAGATCGGGAGATGTTGCGAATCCTTGGTGTCCCTATTTATATCACTTGTCTTTCTCTTAATTTCTCAAAAACTACTGAATGGAATTACACCAAAGCAGACAAGAGTTGGTTTCGGGTCTCGGACCAACCATTCTGCCTTATTTGGTGTAATTCCATCCAGTAGTTTGGGTGCTATTGCTGCTACATAAAAATGATTGGGGCAAACATGTTTTGGGACCCCCTCTTTTTCTCGGTCTTTGAACGGATCACCTCAAAACTTTCCAGACAGCAGCTGATGTGACTGGCAATTTTTTGGGGAAACGCCTGTGAAGTTTCATCAGTATGCGCCAAAGATATAAGCAAGTAAAAAAAACGCTTTTTATATATAGAACCTAGGTCTTAACTGTAACTACCTAGTGGCGACTGCCACTAGGCTATATATATATATATATATTTCATAGATTATCCCCAAAACATTCTTCCTTGTAGATGGATCTTTGGCACACCGAAACTTAGCTTAATGAGTTAGTACAACACCATGTTTTGTGCAAAACCGTCAAGAGGTTTATTTAGAGCCAAATAAAAAAATGCATTTTTAACAACAAGTGCTGCTGAATCATAACTACACATGTATAGCAATTGCAGGTCCATATTATCTGTGGCCCAACGTGTGCCACCCTTAAAAAACTGTTTTTAGCAATGCCACCAATAGAATAAAGATGGCAAAGATGAAAACAGCTTTCAGGAGTTTTGATGAGAATATAAGAGATCGGTTGAAAGAGATGTTTTAGATCAGTACATCACAATTTTTAAGAGATAGGCCCTGATTCTGACTATGGCGGGCGGCGGAGGCCGCCCGCCATAGTCCCGCCGACAAATGACCGCACCGCGGTCAAAAGACCGCGGCGGCCATTCTTACATTTCCGCTGGGCCGGCGGGCGCTCTCCAAAAGAGCGCCCGCCGGCCAAGCGGAAATGCCCCTGCAACGAGGTTGCCGGCTCCGAATGGAGCCGGCGGAGTTGCAGGGGTGCGACGGGTGCAGTGGCACCCGTCGCGTATTTCAGTGTCTGCATGGCAGACACTGAAATACTTTGTGGGGCCCTCTTACGGGGGCCCCTGCAGTGCCCATGCCATGGGCATGGGCACTGCAGGGGCCCCCAGGGGCCCCGCGGCACCCCCTACCGCCATCCTGTTCCTGGCGGGAGACCCGCCAGGAACAGGATGGCGGTAGGGGGTGTCAGAATCTCCATGGCGGCGGAGCGCGCTCCGCCGCCATGGGGGATTCTGCAGGGCGGCGGGAAACCGGCGGGAGACCGCCGGTTTCCCGCATCTGACCGCGGCCGAACCGCCGCGGTCAGAATGCCCTGCGGGGAACCGCCGGTCTGTCGGCGGTGCTCCCGCCGACCCTGGCCCCGATTAGACTTTGCTTAGGAATTGTTAAACGAGGAAGACAGAGGTTGTATATGGATCATACAATACCATGAATGAGGAGTTTAGACAAGGTTGCAGTGTACTGGCAAAGTGGCATACTGTGGTACAATTCTTTCAGTGATCTTGTTACTTTTCAATGATGTTCAGCGCATCAGACCCAGAGTCTGAAGTGTACACTTTACATTATACCAAATATTTTATCTCCTTCAAAATTAACCTCCAATGACACCTCCTATAGGTGAGATAAATACTGTTTAAAAGGATTCAGACATAAAAATAAAAATACATAAAAAGCAAGATGAAATTGAAGTTCCAGTAAGGAAAATGAGCTGTGTGTTCAAGACAGGAGAGTTTGCTGGGGATCTAAGAGAACGGAAGATACAGATGCAGTAGAAAGATACATATTCTATTGCAAACGTCAAACCTACTTTATAAATAATCTCAGACAATGATATAGATCTTGTTAAATTATGTTAACTCTCCTGGGTCAATTAGTACCAATGTCTATTTCTGGGCCAAGTACCATTTGTTCACTGTTAACTGTTTATTAACATTAAAAACTTGGCTATTGAATAATTTTGTGTGAACTTGAATTCACATTATGGGAACAAGTATTACAATTCAGATTTTTACATTTTCGATTAACCAATGAAAACATTGGTCATTGCAGCATCCAATCCATGAAGGCCAGAAGCACAACTGCTGTCTGTCAAGGTATGTGTTAGTTCTTCCCTTGGCCTCATTATGGCCACAGGCGGAGGGCCCCAGGCCCCACCTGTAGCCATGCACACTTGGTGGTCCTTACAATGCTCCTTACTTTAAGTTATAGATCATCCCATTGTTTTTTACTTCCTGTACATTCCTAACCACAGGAGCCAACACAGTAATGTTGGCAGTGATTTGTTGCCAGAGTAGGGACTTCATAAGGCCACTGGTTCCAGGCACTCCTCCTCCAAAATGTCTGCTGTATGCTGTAACTAGTCCATCTGATGAAATCAGGAGTTTTGTCTCAGTAATTTTTTTTCTGTCTGTGTTTTGTAGGAACAGTCATTCTGCCCACCATATCACGGGCACTGCAGGATTTCTGCCACATTTTGGGTGGAAATCCTACATTAGTCGTGCTGGCAGGTGGAGGTGCATGGGCGGTTCCACCACCGGCCCGCCCCACCAAAAGGATTCCGCCAGCCATATTACGAGCTGTAATATGGCCTGGTGATGTCCGGATTGTGGGTGCTGCCAACGGCGTAAGCACCCATTCTTGTTCCCTGCTGGACGTCCTTCTCGCAGGTAAGGTAAATTAAGCATCCGACAGGGGAGGGGGGTGGGAGAGTGGGGGTTGTTGTGGGTGTTTGTGTGTGTGTGTGTGAGTGGGCACTGTCTGTGTGTGTGCATGTATGTGTGTATGATTGTGTGTATGTGTGTTTGTATGCGTGTGTGAATGCATGTGGGTATGGGTGTGTGCATGCGTGGTTGAATGCATGTATAAATGTTGAAGTGAATGCATGTATGATGGTTGAAGTGAATGAATGTATGAATGTTGAAGTGAATCCATTTATGGATGCATGTGAGTGAATGTGTATAGGTCAGTGTTGGTGAATCGGTGTATGCGGGGTCATGTGGGTGCATGTGGGTGTCTGTGTGTGTGTGCATGTATGAGGGGAGGAGGAGTGGGGGAGGTGGGTGCTGTACCAGAGGGGGTTTGTGGGAGGGGGATGATGTACCAGAAGGGGCGGTGGGGGAGTCATCTGCCGGTGACAGTGAAGAAATTCCCTGTCACCTGTAGCCTTTCTGCCAGGGTTTTCATTGTGGTGCTACTGCTGCAGAAACCCTGGTGGAAAGCTGGCTCATAATACCAGTGGAGGTCTTCGTTGGACCACTGGGTCAGAGATGCTCATCTCCGGCCCGGCGGGTCCAACCGCCCTGGCATTCTGAGCGGGGATGTGGCGGGTTGTGAAACCCCCACCTGGCTCTGGTGGTCAGTAGACAGCCAGGGTCAAAATGAGGGCATAAGTGTTATTATTTCACATCTATAATTATTTCCTTTCATTTGGCATAACACGTACCCAGTTATGTTTTGAGGAGGTGAGCTGATGGTGAAGTTTTGGAGATGCTAATCGGAAGGAGTCAGTAGAAGAATGAGGCAACGCTTCCAGGTGCCTTCAAGGAACCTAAATAACTCTACAACCAACAGAGATGGGTAGACACACTGCCTTCAGTCACAGAGCTATAAATTGTACAATTTGAAAAAAAAATATGTGTTTCATTAGTTTATGATTCCAAAAAGTGCAAGAATAGCATGATTCTTACACCAGAAACAAATTCTAGAGAAATTATTGTTACTCAGGATCCTGAAAGGGAATAGAAGACGCTGATGTCCCGGCATAAATTTGGAACATGATAACTCCAACTGGAAATTCATTGCAGGTATTCACCATAATGCTAGGTTCAGGAATTGAACATGGTTCAAAAATAACTTTAAAGATACTGAAGCCCTAAAGAGGAGACACATAGTAATTGTTATAGTTGCAAACACAAGTAGGTTTAGATTTACTCTGGATATTTTACTCTTTAATTATGAAAGTCCACTGGAGTTCAAGCCAGCAAAAAGCACAGTCTGCTGATTTTTATTTCCCTTTAAAACCTAAAACAAGAACATATTATACAATTATCTTGAAGGCTTGAAGTACGCATTTCAATAATAAAATCTGAAATATCCTACAGAGGCAGAATCTCTGAAGTGAACTATGGTTGAAATTCTTGAAAACCTGCTGAGATGGAAGAAAGAAAACATTGTTCAATGCATTGACTCACAATGTATTCCCACCACATGCCCTTCAGGGGCGGGGTGTGCTCAATGTGCCCTTGTATAATTTGTAATTCATTTTCTGGTCACAGGGACCATGTCTCTGAGTACTATAATGGCTGCCATCTGTACTGACTAGTTCCCTTTAAAGTGGCTAGTAAGAGCATATCGGAACAAATCATGCCTGAATGTCTACATTTGCTAACCTTGAACCCTCAAATCTACTGAACAGATTTACATTAAATCACAAACAGTGCACTTTCCGATTAAAGATCTATGTTGCTTCAAAATCTGGTGTAATTCTGTTCAGATGTTTTTTTTCTATACCATTACATACTTTTTCCTTGTTAAACTGCATGGGGAAAACATTTTTGGGACCCACTTTTTCTAAACCCACCATAAAAGATCAGCTCTCTGGAAGCAGGTGTCTTTGCAGTATCAGCCTTTTTTAATTGCAAACCAAGCCCTAAAGGATAAGTGGTCTGTCAAACAGACCTTCTTTTTCATTAGATTCCAATACATAGAAATATGCAGGAGACCGTACATGTCAAATTTGATAGAAAAGAAAAAAGACAGAATACTGTGCTGAAAAAAAAAAACACAGATTGCCACTGGATACTGCATTCATTTTCATTTGGGTGATCAATAGAAATTCATGATCAAGTGATTTGCCAAAAGGCCAGATATACAGGTCTATGTCCAATTCACAACCTATTTTTCCAAGGTTTTCTCAATCTTTACATTTTTTCAATTTTGAAATGCAGGAAATATTTTGTGAGAAGAATATCTACCGCACTGTTACCTAGTGGAGCCAATAACATCTATCATGAAATAATATATATTTATATTGCCTTCACAAAGTTGATAAGACATCCCCATTTTATGCATTATTTTTCATCATAACATTTTCAGAGACAAATTAACATCAAGACACATCAATATTGTGAACAATCACACCATCATAGTACCCCTGTGGGTTTGGTATAAATCTGCTTACCTTTTCCTTGACAACACTGTCTTCATTTGATCTCTTCATCTGAGTGAATCATCCCTGTGCTAAACATAAAAAAATACTGTGTGTCTCTAAAAGGAAACAAAGTTTGTAAAAGGAAATTAAACAAAAACATCAGTTTAGTCCAGTTGTTAATCTCTTCTTTCTATTATCAATTATAATTAATGTTTTGTTTAACCATTTAGGGTAAAGTTTATGCTAGAAGTCGCACTACATCAATCATTATTTGTTTCTTCACACTACGCATGTAGGTACATAGGAACATCACCATAACTGCCCCTTGGAGCTTCCACCATATCTCATCTTGCAAGGACATTCAATTATGTAGACTGTATAACTTGTCTTGCATCCTATGTAAGATTATATTTGCACCTTACATTTTGGAATGGTACATTTCCTTCATTACTGTACTTCCAGTATATGCTTTGTTTTGCTTACAGGGAAGGAATCCTTGTACACATTCAAACCAATTAGGCTTTTATCTTTTATCTTATAGGTGGCTGTGTATCAAATTGTATTGCAGGCAGCAAGACTTTCTGAAGGTTATGTCTGGTTTATTGCCTTTTAGATGTTTGACTATGTTATCGGTCATGAGTGTATCCCAATGTCTCCACAGGATGCTGGTGATCTGTTTTGTGTTCAGTTTGTGCTCCACAATTAGACAAATTGTGACTAATCCAAGAGTTTTTTCTCTTTTTTTAATAGATCACTTCTCCTCATGCGGTTTGCTTTATGTTTGGCTTGTTATAATAAGGTCTGTGAGAAACAAAGTATTTTCGAAGTGTCCACCCACATTTTGCCTCCATTTTTTGACCCTGAGATGCTGGTATTCTGGCTCCAAGGGTGTTCTGGACACTGCTAACCAGAACCATGGCTTGTGCTCTGATTAAAAGTGTATGCAAATTAGGCACAATTGTAATTGGCATGCCATCCTACCTATATGTCCCTAGTATATGGTAGGCCATGTAGGTTTAGAAGCTTAGCAGATATAATGCATTTAAGTGTGCATAGCTGTGTGGCCTGCTGTCAATTTAAAAGCCTGCCCTGGCTTCAGTCTGGCTTTAAATTGAATGTATATACAAACTCAACTTTGGAATTAAATGTAATTCCAAAGACTCAAACTACTTTATGTTTACATATAAATCACTGCTAACATCATCCCTAGGTGCCCCAGGGGTAGGGTGCCTTGTAACCTTGTAATAAGCGGGGACATTATAAAATATGTTTCATATGTCATGGTGAGGGAATAACTGCCAATTTTATTTCCCCCATTGTAGTGCATTAGCTCCAATGGCAAGTATAACCATTGCTATGAAAGAGGTAAAAATGTCTTTCTTGGACGTAAAATGATAGAATGAATCCAACAACTTGCCACTGTTAGATGTATGATAACTATCACAGAAAAGGAGTTATAGAATTTGATTTTCTGATGTGCCCAAATCTAGCCTTCTAGCAGCTCTTCTCTGATTGGCCAGCCTCTGACAGGTGTGAAGTGGCCTTCATTTAGACAATGAGACATCTGGTGGGCAGGGATCTGCAAGTTGCATAGCAAAAGTCAAGAAGAGGGCTGGATTGCCACACTGGTTTTCAAAGGGGAATGACAGTAAGGACAGGACACAGGCTCACCCCCACTTCCTGCCACTCCACCCAGATGGGAGCCACAGTAATTAGATTAGCAGAGGGGCTGGAAGGGGAATGTTAAAGAAACTTGACCAGGCCAGTGGGAGGTCTTAGCTAGATCTTAACATCCAAGATAACTTTTCTCCATTTTGGATTTTGGAAGAATAGTGCTTTCTGTGATTGATTTCTGCCACACTTCACAGGAAGTGGTCACCCCCGATGGTGAAACCCTGAACCCCATTGGTCTGGGGAGCTCCACTGCTTGCCAGCCCAGGAATACTAAATAAATATCGGAGATGTGAGAAATGGGGTTTTTGGTTGGCAGTCACGTTACCCTCTGTCCAAACAATGACCCTCACTCTAGTCAGGGTAAGTAACACACAATCCAAATTATCCTGTGCCCACTCTCTGGTAGCTAGGCACTGAGCAGTCAGGCTTAACTTAGAAGGCAACGTGTAAAGTATTTGTGCAATAAATCATGCAATAACACAGTATAGTCCCCCAAAAATACACCATACAGTGTTTAGAAAAATATATAATATTTACCTGGCTAAATGCAGGTCAAGACGATCAAGATGATAAGTACACATTGAAATATCACTTTAGAGAATGATAAAAAGTCTTTAGTCTTTAAAAAGCAACAAGTGTCTCTTGGAAGCGCAAAGTACCTGGTTTGCATTCAAATTCTCTTCAAGGAACAGCAGAGGAGGAGATGCGTGGAAAAAGGGGAGGTGTGCGTCAGTTTCTCCGGGCGCACCAAGACGATGCATCAATAGTTTTCCATGCAGAGAAGGCTTTGCACTGATTTCCGGCGCACTGACTTGGATCCTTTTCAGCTTGTGAGATATTCAGATGCCCCGGGGACAATGCAGAGAGATCCTAGGCGTGCTGGACGAAGTCACAGGAGCTGCGTCGATCCTGTGGGCGATGCAGGAAAAATTCTATCACACGGCAGGCACTGCGATGATTCATCTTGCAGGAAGTTGGGCTGTGTCATTCTGGATCTGCTTTGCGTTGATCTAGTGGGAAGTTCCGGTCGCAACACAGGCGCTGCGTCCATCTTCTCTCAGGAAGCCACGCTGCGTCATTTTGGTTCGGCATTAGGTGATTTTCTCACTGTGATGCAGGTCCTGCATCATTTCTGGCAGGCTGTGCATTGAATTTTTGCCGCACAAGGAGTTCTTTGCAGGACGAAGTCCTTTTGGTCCTGAGACTGCAAGGAACAGGAGGCAAGCTCTATCCAAGCCCTTGGAGAGCACTTCTCAGCAGAGCCAGAGGGCAGAAAGGCAGCAGGGCAAAAGCAGGGCAGCAGTCATTTGCAGAAAAGCAGTCAGGTGAGTCCTTTGGGCAGCCAGGCAGTCCCTCTTGGTAGGTTGCAGTGTCTGGTTCAGAGTTTCCTCACCAGTGGTATCTTGTCCAGAAGTGTCTGAGGTTTTAAGGTCAAATGTGCCTTGAAAGTGGAGGAGACTTCGAAGAGTAGCTTAGAAGTGCACGAGGTCCCCTTTCAGTTCCATCCTATCTGCCAGGGTCCCAGTAGGGGGTTTGGCAATCCCTTGTTAGGGCAGTCCACTGTCTTTTCAAATGTAAGTATCAGGCCCTCCACTCTCCCAGCCCAGAAAGACCGGCTCAGTATGCAGATGTGTGTAGGTGTGACGGAGCATCCTGTGTTTAGGGTTGTCTGAGTGAAATGCACAAGGGAGCTGTCAAGTGACCTAGCCAGACATGGATTGTATGGCACAGAAGCATTTATGTGCAGAGAAATGCTCACTTCCTAAAAGTGGCATTTCTAAAATAGTAATATTGATTCCAACTTCACCAGTCAGCAGGATTTTGTATTACCATTCTGGCCATACTAAATATGACCTTGTCACTCCTTCCAGATCAGAATCTACTACTCAAACAGTATAATAGGGTAGCCATAATGTTAGCCTATGAAAGGAGCAGGCCTCACAGCAGTGTAAAACGAATTTAGGAGATCTACACTACCAGGACATATAAACTACACAGGTATGTGTCCTGCCTTTTACCAACATAGCACTCTGCCCTATGGGTTACCTAGGGCCTACCTTAGGAGTGACTTATATGTATAAAAAGGGGAGTTTAAGGCTTGGCAAGTACATTTGAATGCCAAGTCAAAGAGGCAGTGAAACTGTACAGACAGGCCTTGCAATGGCAGGCCTGAGGCATGGATAAGGGGCTACTTATGTGGGTGGGACAATCAGTGCAGCAGGCCCACTAGTAGCATTTAATCTACAGGCCCTGGGCACATGTAGTGCATTTTACTGGGACTTACAAGTAGATTAAATAAGTCAATTGGGTATGAACCAATGTTACCATGTTTTAAGGGAGAGAGCATATGCACTTTAGCACTGGTTAGCAGTGATACAGTGCACAGAGTCCTAAAACCAGCTAAAACAGTGTCCAAAAAGTGGAGGGAGGCAGGCAAAAAGTTAGGGGTGACCACCCTAAGGCTCTCAGGTCTAACAGGAGAGTTGCCCAGCAACTCAGATCTCTCAGAGAAGACAGACTACCCTGTTGGAATCCTGGTCTGCACCCCAAAGGACTGCACTCTGGAAGATTGCACCTGCTGCACACTGAAGAACTACAGCTCTAAGGATTTTGCCTGGCTTCCAGAGGTGATGGAGTGGACTACCTGACAGCAACAGGTTAACAGACCTTTGCCTGCACATCTCCATCAAGGAGAACCTATGCTGGACCATCTCCAGTGGACTTTTAAGGAATTGGGCAGGTGCATTCTGGGAAACGTTGTCTCAATATCCCAAGGACCATCTCAGAGCTTCTAAGTTCTTGGATATGTGTTGTGAAAGCCCAAAGATCCCCGCCTAGAATCAAGAAGAAGGACTGTCCTGCTGAACCCATGGTCTGCACCAAGAAGGACTGCACTCACAAGCACTGCACCTTCTGAACACTTTGAGCTTCACAAAAGAGGACTTTGTGTGGCTTGTAAAGGATTATGGAGTAGACTCCCTATAAGCAACAGGTATAAAGGAGCTACCAAGAGTAACCTGCATTACCCCTGCTAGAAGAGCCCAGCTGGACAGTGTTCAGTGGACCTTTAAGGATTTGACCTGCTGTATTGTGGGAATTGTAGTTCCAAAGTCCAATGGAGAAACATTTAGGGGGTCATTACAACACAGCTATTATGACACACATCTCAGAATCCGCCAAAACTTAGACACCCACACAAGTCCGCCACACCAAAGGTCAGTGTAAAACTGGTGAAAACAAATCCTCCACCGTCACGCCAACAGAAACACTCCCATGCCATCACGACCCACGAATTCACGTGGCGGTCTTTCAAACGCGGTATTCCATTGGCGGTATACACCGCTGCGCTCAAAATACACACACATCTCCAAAACAGCGCCACATTGGACTATTCAAAATACACACACCTGATACACATACACACACCACTCCCACACACCCATTACAATATAAAACACACACCCACATCACCCACAAACCCCTACGACCACAAGTCATGACGAAGGCCAGAGAGACAGAGAGCACAGCAACTGGGAACCCAACCACACAGAGGCACACAACACCATCACCCATACAACATTACACGCACAATACACCACACACCACTACACATTACCACACACATCAACACTGACACCACCCCACACATCACCCAAACCACCCCATGTCACGCCAAAGACACCCCTGGTTTTCCGATGAGGAGCTCCGGGTCATGGTGGAGGAAATCCTACAGGTAGAGCCACAGATATTTGGCTCACAGGTGCAGCACACATCCATAGCCAGGAAGATGGAGCTATGGCGCAGAATAGTCGACAGGGTCAACGCAGTGGGACAGCATCCAAGAAATCAGGAGGACATCAGGAAGAGGTGGAACGAACTACGGGGGAAGGTGCGTTTCGTGGTCTCCAGGCACAACATTGCGTTTCAGAGGACTGGCGGCGGACCCCCACCTCCTCCCCCACAACTAACAACATGGGAGGAGCAAGCCTTGACCATCATGCATCCAGAGGGCCTCGGAGGAGTCGGTGAAGGAATGGACACTGGTAAGTCAAATCTTAACTATCATATCCCCCACCCTGCCTGCAATCTATCACACACCCCACCCTCACCCCCTCCTCTATCACTCAAACTCCTCTCATATGTACTAATAACACAAACCACACATCCCAACACCAAGCCCTGCATGACACAACTAAGCATGGTCACCCCTCACCAAAGCATGCTTACTGCACATACCCATAACAACCCCCTAACCATCATCACACAAACCCACACACACAGGAATGCTTGCACTGGGGTACGCAAACACCCACCCATTGCACACCATTACACACACACATGCAATAATCATGCTCTTATATCTCAGCAGGAGTACTAAGGTACGTCACCACACAGGGTGGTCCAGACATCTCCACTCCACCCACAGAAGAGGCCCACAGTGACGACAGCAGCTCTGCCCTACTGGATCCTGATGACCAGCCCGGACCATCGTGGGCCTCGAGACAGTCCCAACACTGACCTTCCCCCCTCTGGTAACACCAGCACAGCACCCACCCAGCGGGCCCAAACCTCCGTACCCAGGACACGTCAATCAGCGGTGTGTCCACCACTACAGGGAACCCAGGATAACCCACCACCCCAACAACAACAGGGCCCTGGGGGCAGTGGTAGTGGGTACACGGTCCAGGGGACGGAGGCACAGGAACACAGGGGAACTGGGAGGGCTGCTGTGCGACAGGGGGCGGACAGGCCAAGGGAACCCACTCTCCACGAGGCCCTCTCCTCCATCATGGGAGCATACCACCACTCCCAGGAGATAATGGCGACGGTCCTAGACAAGTTTCAGGAGACCCAGCACCTGCAGCAGGAGCAGTATTTGGGGTTCAGGGAGGAGCTCAGGACCATCAGCTCCGCCCTGGGCACCATCGTAGGGGTGCTGAAGGACATACAAAAGAAAATGAGGGACACCGTGGCACTCCAAGGGGCCCCTGACACTAGCCTGGACGATGAACTGCCCACCACCTCCGCCGGTGCTAGTGGCCAGGACCCCCCGTCACAGGACCACCACACCAGCACCCCACCCCCTGCAGACGGACAACCACCACGGAAGCGGTCCCTGAGATCCAGGAACAGGACAGAGCAAGATGGCAAGACCCCCACCAGGAAATGAGACCACCCTGATTGTCCTCCCACTGTCCCACTTTGTTACCCTGTCCACACTTAAACTGCCCCAGCTCCACTTCCTATGCCCATATGGGCCGTGCACCTGTGTGACCAATAGACTGGCCATGGACATTCCTCCACCATCCCCCATCACCATTTTCCAACCCCCCTCCATTTTTGAGCACTTAAATAAACACCCTTAAACCACAAAACAATATGGAGTCAGTCTGTGATTTGGTAAATTTGTATTATCAATGACAGTGTCAAAATGCCTTCTCAATTGTAAAGCCAACATACCTATGTCACACATCACAAGTCCTTGAAGGATGCAAGCAGATGACACACGTTGGTAACCACACCTGTGAAACCGTAATGGAAAGGTACAACTCAGTGACCAAATATTGCTATTAAATAACAGACAGGATAGAGTTAGAAGTGTGAAAGTGAATGTAATGTTCAAAAAAGAATTGTTCTCACCTGTGTGTCACTGGAAATATTGCTGTATGACTGACTCCCTGTTGTCTATGTCTTCTTCCTCAGCTTCCTCCTCATCACTGTCCACAGGCTCCACAGGCTCCACAGCTGCCACAACACCGCCATCTGGACCATCATCCTGCAGAAAAGATACCTGGCGTTGCAAAGCAAGATTGTGAAGCATCGAGCAGGCGATGATGATCTGGAACACCTTCTTGGGTGAGTAGACTAGGGAACCACATGTCATATGGAGGCATCTGAACCTGTCCATCTGGAGGCTGAAGGTGCGTTCAATCACCCTCCTAGACTGCCCATGGGCCTCATTGTAGCGTTCCTCTCCCCTGGTCCTGGGATTCCTCACTGGGGTCAATAGACAGGAAAGGTTGGGGTAACCAGAGTCCCCTAATAGCCACAGACGGTGCCTCTGGAGTTGACCCATCATATAAGGGATGCTGCTACTATGCAGGATGTAGGCATCATGCACTAAGCCAGGGAACATAGCATTTACCTGCGAGATGTACTGGTCTACCAAACATACCATCTGTTCATTCATCGAATGATAACTCTTCTGGTTCCTGTACACCTGTTCACTCCTGTGGGGGGGGGACCAGAGCTACATGGGTCCCATCAATAGCACCTATGATGTTGGGGATATGTCCATGGGCATAGAAGTCACCTTTCACTGTGGGCAAATCCTCCACCTCAGGGAAAACGATGTATCTCCTTACGTGTTTCAGCAGGGCAGCCAACACTCTTGACAACATGTTGGAAAACATAGGCTGGGACATCCCTGATGCCATGGCCACTGTTGTCTTGAAAGACCCACTAGCAAGGAAATGGAGCACTGACAGCACCTGCACGTCAGGGGGGATTCCAGTGGGATGGCGGATTGGTGACATCAGGTCTGGCTCCAACTGTGTACATAGTTCCTGGATTGTGGCATGGTCAAACCTGTAGGTGATGATTAAATGTCGCTCCTCCATTGTCAACAGATCCACCAGTACCACCGGATTCCACCGGAGGATTCCGCCATCTTCTCAAATGTCCCAGCTGACGGTGCCTAGGAAGGACAACAGCGACCACAGAGTCAACAAATTCCCAGGTATGTACCCACAGATACACAGAACACGACACCAAACACAAAACTCTTCCTGTATGTGTGTTGAGTGTAGGCCTAGCTATGTGTGACACAGTAGTAAATGAAGCCATGTGGGCCCCTGAAATGGCGGCTGCCTGACCTCTAAACTGGGACAATGGGAATGTGAGGTATCTGCGCTGGCGTTGTACACCGTCGCGGTAGGCGGTCGTAGACCGCGGCGCAATGCTGCATTGGTTAACATTGGACCCTATGGGTCCCAGCAGCCAATGACGAAGTGCGCCGGCGCTGATGATACGCACCGCCGCGGACGTCACCGCCACAGACGTGACCGCCATTTTCTATCTGTTCAATCACTCAATACCTGATCTTCGACAGGAGAGGACCTACACTGCAAGTGCTGCTGTGACCTCGGTCTGGAAGAGACAATGGCTGCTGCGTCTGGGGAAAGGGACCCTGCCTTCACTGCTCAGGAGTTGGAGAAGCTGGTAGATGGGGTCCTCCCCCCCCAGTACACGCTACTCTACGGTCCTCCAGACCAACAGGTAAGTACACAGGGAGCACGTTGTATGGGCTATGCCTGGGTGGAGAGGGCTGGTTGTAAGAGGGAAGGGGGCAGAGTTCAGGGAACATGAAGGAGTGTGAATGCATGTGCCACATGGCAAGGGTAGGGATGGGGGCCACTCACATCGACGGTGCAGTTGGTAATGACTTCTCTTCTTCCCCTGTGCATGTCATGTAGGTCAGCGCCCACCAGAAGAAGGACATTTGGCGTGCCATCGCCAAGGAAGTCCGGACCCTGGGTGTCCACCAGAGACGGGGCACCCACTGCCGGAAAAGATGGGAGGACATTCGCCGCTGGAGCAAGAAGACGGCGGAGGCTCAGCTGGGGATCGGCCTCCCAACGTGGGAGAGGTGCCCGTCGCACCATGACCCCCCTGATGTTCAGGATCCCGGCGGTGGCCTACCCGGAGTTGGTTGGGCGCTTGAGGGCATCACAGCAGACACTCTCATTCTGGGGACTTGGCGCGCAGTTGAGGGGTCTGGGTGGGGGAGGAGGGCTGTGTGTGTACCTAGGCCAGGCAGAAATACGTAGGCTAGGCCCCTCCATAATGCAGGGCATGTGGCACTCCACCCCACCTCAGTAGTGGGCCAAGTACAGGTATAGATGCCCCTGTGGCATCCATGTGTGCAGATGTCCACCATAGCCATGTAGGCCATATCCCAGGAATTGCATCTGTAGAGGCCAAGAGCACGGCGTAGTGCAGGGAGCTGCTGTGTCTGTATTGTTCGCCAACGGTAGCAGTAAGCCATGCACTCAGCCTGTCTTTCTTCTGTCGTCCCTTCCCCCTTTTTGTGCTCTCCCTGTTCTTGTGTGCATCAGCATCATCAGGCGGAGGTACAGTGGCACCGGGGCACGAGGGGGCTGCATCCCACATGGCCATGGAGTGCCACACTACGGACTCAGAATGCACCAGTGGGACGGAGGGCGAGGCGAGCTACACGTCGGTCACCGGATCACCAACCAGCGTCACGGACTCGTCCGCCGATGGGAGCTCCCTTGTGGTGGCGCCACCATCTGTGCCCCCCACTTCTACAGGTACAGCTGCCACCTCCCCTACGAGCACCGCCCTCCCAGCAGCCCCTCAGCGTTCGCCCCGTGCACGCTTACCCAGGAGGGTGGGCATCACCTTCGCCCCAGGCACCTCAGGCCCTGCCCCAGTCACCCCTGCTGCCCTCAGTGAGGAGGCCATTGACCTCCTCAGGTCACTCACTGTTGGGCAGTCTACCATTGTGAATGCCATCCAGGGTGTAGAAATGGAGTTTCAACACACTAATGCTTTCCTGGAGGGCATTCATTCTGGTCAGGCTGCCCATCATCGAACCCTGCAATCTCTGGCCTCAGCACTGATGGCAGCCATTGTCCCTGTGTCTAGCCACCCCCTTCCAACTTCCTCCACCCAGACCCAATCCCCTGTTCCCCAGCCTGTCCCAAGCACACCATCAGACAAGCATGCATACACCTCAACACCCAAAAGTAGCTCAGGCAAACATAGGCACCACACAACCCACAGGCACTCACACAAGCATCACACACATGCAGACAAAGCAACATCCACTGCCTCCACTGTGACCCCCTCTTCGTCATCTCCCTCCTCCCTCCCAGTATCGTCTACACTCTCACCTGCATGCACTACATCTAAAGGCACTAGGACTCGCACCAGAACACCCAGCACCACACCCCGCTCACCTGCACTCACCACCCCCACTCCCATTTACACGTCCCCTGTGTCCTCTCCCAGTGTGTCTGTGACGCCCCCTCCCAAAGTACACAAACGCGGGCACCCACACACCCAACATCCATCCACCTCACGACAGCCTCCAGTACCTGCACCTGCACCCAAAACACCTAAAGTGACACCTCCTACAACCACCTCCTCTTCCTCCACTCCCAGACCCCCTCCAGCTACCCATCCCAGTGTTCATCAGCAACTGTCCCTCTGCAACTTTGACCTCTTTTCCCCCGCCCCCACCCCTCCAATTCATCAGTCCTGTAGTAGCGCCTCAGCCAAAAAGACTCCAGTACCAGTGGTGCGTGTTACAGGTGTGTGGAGTGCACCGGCCACCAGGGCAGGCAGTGTGACACAGAGCCAAGGCACTGCCAGTCCACCCCCTGTAAAGCATCTCAAGTTGGAAAGTGGCCGACAGGACCGGATGAAGACTCCTGGAGGCAAAACTACTCACAAGGGTCCCAGGGGGATTGCAGAGTCAGCTGTGACTCCTCCAAAGGTGGTGAAGGGCCAGAAGAAGTCTGCACAGCCTGGTGTGAGCAGCACGGCGGAGAAGGGCGGCATCCTCCCCGGCGGCCGGGACGCCACCGCCAGCACCGTCGTCACTGGTCAGGAGACCACCGCCGGAGTCAGTGCCCAGGAGGGCAGAAGTATCGTCACTGGTCAGGAGACCACTGCCGGAGTCAGTGCCCAGGATGGCAGAAGTATCGTCACTGGTCAGGAGACCACCGCCGGAGTCAGTGCCCAGGAGAGCAGAAGTATCATCACTGGTCAGGAGACCACCGCCGGAGTCAGTGCCCAAGAGGGCAGAAGTATCATCACTGGTCAGGAGACCACCGCCGGAGTCAGTGCCCAAGAGGGCAGAAGTATCGTCACTGGTCAGGAGACCACCGTATCATCACTGGTCAGGAGACCACCGCCGGAGTCAGTGCCCACGAGGGCAGAAGTATCGTCACTGGTCAGGAGACCACCGCCGGAGTCAGTGCCCAGGAGGGCCCCAGCTGCCACAGCCCCGCTGGGCAATGAGGGACCGTCATGCCAGACACCAATGCACAGGTCAGAGACCGCCATGGCAAAGCACCGCTGAACAGGGCAAGCACCGCTGAACAGGCCTGAGACCGCCATGGCAAAGCACTGCAACAGGGCAAGCACCGCTGAACAGGTCAGAGACCGCCATGGCAAAGCACCGCTGAACAGGGCAAGCACCGCTGAACAGGCCTGAGACCGCCATGGCAAAGCACCGCTGAACAGGGCAAGCACCGCTGAACAGGCCTGAGACCGCCATGGCAAAGCACCGCTGAACAGGGCAAGCACCAGTGAACAGGCCTGAGACCGCCATGGCAAAGCACCGCTGAACAGGGCAGAGCCCCGCTGCAGAAGGAAAACACCGCCACATCAAGCATCGTTATCCCATGTGCAGCTGGGACAGTGACGGGACAGGAACTGTCACGGGGAGCCTAATGTAGTCTAGGCACCATTCCCCCTCCAGAACCAGTGGAGAGATCCATCCACTCCGTCTGTCCTTAACAGGATGAAGCACTCTGGGCACCAGTCCCCCTCCAGAACCAGTGGAGACTGTTATCCACTTGAGAGACTGTGGCTTTGCACTCCTCAAGATAATGCAGTGGGCAACCCACCCAATTGTGAGACTTGAGAGACTGTGGCTTTGCACTCCCCAGGATAATGCAGTGGGCAACCCACCCACTTGTGAGACTTGAGAGACTGTGGCTTTGCACTCCCCAGGATAATGCAGTGGGCAACCCACTCACTTGTGAGACTTGAGAGACTGTGGCTTTGCACTCCCCAGGATAATGCAGTGGGCAACCCACCCACTTGTGAGACTTGAGAGACTGTGGCTTTGCACTCCCCAGGATAATGCAGTGGGAAACCCACCCACTTGTGAGACTTGAGAGACTGTGGCTGTGCACTCCCCAGGATAATGCAGTGGGCACCCCACCCACTGGAGAGACTTGAGAGACTGTGGCTTTGCACTCCCCAGGATAATGCAGTGGGCAACCCACCCACTTGTGAGACTTGAGAGACTGTGGCTTTGCACTCCCCAGGATAATGCAGTTGGCAACCCGCCCACTGTAGAGACTTGAGAGACTGTGGCTTTGCACTCCCCAGGATACATCAATGGGCATGGAGCCCCGTCGTGGATGTGGCGTGGGGCTGTAATCCGGCTGAGGTGCCCCCCCTTCCCTTCCCCCTGAGGTGCCTGTTGTATTTCTCTCTGATGCCCCTGCAGTGTTCTCTCCGTTTGTGGACAGGTATCTTGTGTGGGCCTCGCCTATGCATTTTTGGCCCAGTGGTGCACGGACACTGATATGTGCATATCTGCACTACTTCTCGCAATGTATATACTTTTGAATGTGTTTATATTTATCTGTATATATTTGCTAACTGTATTTTGATACATTACAATGTTTGAACTGATTTCGTTTTGTCTTTACATTCTTCCGGGGGGGTTGTGGGTTGTTACTGTGATGTTTGGAAATGCAGTGGTGTATGTGTGTTAATGTGCGAGGGTGGGGGTGTTGCGTGTGTGTGTCCCTGACTTTTGCCTCCCCTATGTCGTAGGTGCAGTACCCACCGTTGTCTTCGCCGCCGCTGGCGCTAGGTGTTCGTAGATGAGTAGGAAGACAAGGGCAGGGAGGATTTGTAATTCCGGCTCCATGGTGGCCTCCTTCTTCGTGCGATGTGTTAAGGTGAGCGTTTTCCCATTGCAAAAGCTGTTTCCGCTGTGTTTTTATCCACGGTGAATCCACCCCGGAAAAGGTGGCGGATTGGCGGGTTGTGATACTGTGGGCGGTACATTGTCTTCCACCTGTCTGTTGTCGGTGACCTCTGCGCTGCTTGTCTGTACCGCCGTGGCGGTTGGAGTGTTAAAGTGGCTGTCTATGTTGGCGGTTTCCGCCACGGTCATAATTCCCTTTTTTTGTCCGCCGGCCTGTTTGCGGTATTACCGCACCTTTAACACCGTCCTCCAATGTTGTAATGACCACCTTATTCTGGAACCATGGATTGTTGTTGTAGACCACAGTCCTTCATCAAGAAACACTACTCGAGATAAATGTAAAAGTGATACATCGTGGGTGTCCGGAAATCATAATTTGTCCTAGTCCATCACAATCTTTTATATCCCTTTGAGCGCTATTTGCTTCTAAGTTCTAGTTTTACTTTTAATCTTTAAAAATTCATGTCTTTGGCTCACTACATTGGATTTTTGTCACTTTGGTGCCATTCTACTCAAAAAAATATTTCCTAGTTTTATACATTTGTGTCAGATTTTTTTTGTGTGTTGTATCTTACTTATTTAATGTATTGGTATTTTAAAATTGTTTACACACCTGTCTCCTCAGTTAAGACTGCTTGCTAGCTACCATAGGGCTTTATTTACAGATTTACGACTGGACCTTATATTGTGGCTGTGACCTTATACTAGTGGTGGGCATCTCCACCGCCCTACTAGTAAACCACCTTCCAACATTCCTGCATAGTAATAATAATTGGTCACGAATCATAACATCCCTCATTGCCCCAAACTTACATTAACTGACAGCTGACATAATCTTGCCACAAAATGGTTCTCTGCCTCATCTACTCTCTGTGGATGGGTATAAATCAATGTCTACACATGACAACATTAGAATCTCAAGCAAAATGTTTCACTAACCTAGCTTTGGCATCTAAGTATACATCAGAAATGGGCTGTCCATCATTGCCCCCACTGCTGGTAAACATTTAAGCTGTGCTGTCCTTACTTGCCTTACATGCTCAATAATAAAGCTTTCGTTCTTGAGGCTTTCAGCTCTCTCCAATCTAATGTCTCAATATAGTTTACGAGTGTCTCAACCCATTCCACAGATTGATAGGTGGAACTCCTGGTTGGGGTATAAATAACGGAGGTGTAATAATTGCTGCACCCATAATATACCTATATCAATAGTTTGTTGGTGTGCATATCACCCAAAATGAAGTTCTAGTTGGAGCTTTCCATGTATCTGGTGTGCTTATCACGCAGGAGAAGTTGAGTTATGTCACTCAGTAGGTGTCAGGCACTGAGGTAAATGGTGTGCCTATCGCAGCAAACCATCAAAGTTCACATATTCCACCACTAACTATATATGTATAGACACAAAATTCAAGAGTGTGCCCACAGAAAGCATTGTTCAGCTGAAAACAAAATGTATGCAGAACAATCTATCGATGCAATGTTTACCAGTGCATTCTTGCCACAATAAGCGAACACTTCATAAACCATACAAGCGTATTGGAATGAACACGTCTTCTTAAGACCCGCCTTCTTAAAATGGATGCAGATAAGTCGTGTTGCGTTTTTTCCATCGGAAATAGAGCTTGTTTGGCTATTTTCTTAAACGCCTTGCTATCCAAAAGCATACAGATCACCCCAATCCTTTACAATGGCCGACACTATGGCACTTTACATCTATTTCTATGAGAAAACGGCCTTGTTCCTCTTGTGCGCGTGCTGTTGTTTATGTCAAACTACAATGTTTTTTTCCTCAATGCTGGAGGGGGCACCCCAAGTCCCCCTTACTGCCAGCCTTTCCATGGCAGTGTTTACCACCGTGGCCAGGCTGGCGGTCGGGCCTCATAATCCCCAGGGCAGGGGTGCTTGCACCATTGCCCTGGGGATTATGACTGCCAGGCGAAAGCCTGGTGGTATAGTGCAGGGGCCGGCGGTATGGCCGTCCGCCAGTCCAGCAGAAAAGTCATAATAAGGAGCCAGAAATACCACCGGTACTGGCGGTATTTTGGCTCCCTCAGCCCCGGCGGTCTTTTCAAAAGACCGCTGTGGTTGTAATGAGGGCTTTGGTGTTTTAGTTTTATTGGACAAAGTGTGAACATGCAATCCCTTGACCAATAGGGACTTGGTAAGTGGTTTTAGGAAATTTAACATACCAGGATTGCACCAGGAAAAGACAGGCCATTTTCTCTCCATTCTTCTGGAGGGTTTACCTCTATTCTTTCGAGTGGCTTAAATACTTTGATGCTGAATCCTGATGCCTTGCTGACTGAACTGATGTCCTGATGGCTAAGACTATCTTAACTTGCCAATCCAATTGAGGAGAGGTATTATTGTACCCATTTGTTATTGCTATTTGTTTTTTCTTCGTAGGTACCAGCCGCACTGTTTGATAGAGCCAAAGTTAGATGTTTTCCAAATTTGTGTTTGATAAATTATTTTTCATGATGCCCAACATGCTGATGTGAATCGGATGCTAGATAAGGATTTCCCACTAATGAAAAGTCTGCCAATAGGGAATAACATTTGAATAATTTCTTTGCTGAATCTAAATATATGTGATATCGTTTGCGCAATGGTCCTTGTTATTAATTTGCAAAGTAGCCTTAGAATGTGTTGTAGTTCAGCTTTGATTAGATTATGTTTCTTCTGTCACTTTGGAAATACAGTGTTATTTCTGTATGTGTATCATTTGATTTTGAGATTATTTTATGTGACTTTAGCATTGTTAATATAGGGAAATAAATATTCAAACTTTTAACTAAAAGGTGTGGTTATTCATGACTGAAAGGTCATGGTGTGTGACAATTACTGACTAGATTGATTATTAAAGTTATTATTGATTACCATTAATTATTGATGTTACTGATTGATTAGTGATTATTGATCGACATGTACTGGAGTTATGGTGGGATCATCTTAATTGTGAGTCCAAAAGTTTATCGACCTATTTGCGTCCCCTTGTAAGTTTACTAATTAAGGTCTGATGCACCAACACTTCTCCCAGTTTGCTGTTATATTTTACCTAGCATGAACTCAATATTATGGTGTAGTCCTGCTCATTGTTGCCCTACAGTCCGAACTTCCTGGATTATAACATCTTTATAGTAATGATGACTTGCAGTTGCGTGGTAGTAAACTGTTGGTGTGCCTTTAAGTGCCACAGAAATTGGCATTAAGTGCAGGGAGCATGTTTGGTGCTAAGACATTATGATGGTTTGATGAATGGAGCGGTGCATCACAGGGTCACCCATCATTAAGTGACTTGCAGCAGGCATAGCAAGTGTGTCATTGGCCCGAATATAAGTGTTGAAAATGCCCCCCAATCTAATGCTGGGAATTAACGAAGAATACATAGACGTGCTGTGGCGCTCCTGCACCTGTTGCACCATCGATAGCTACACCCCTAGCACTCTTTAGGGCTTAAAACTCCCTTCCATGCAGTCATACTATTTTCTGCTGCTGCAATGGGTACTAAAGCTGTCCTTTTTTTTCACTGTCCAACATTTTCTACGTGTAGAGTTTAATAAAAATAAAGAAAACTCGACATTGTGGGTCTAAACATTTTCAAATTTACAAGCACGTTTAAAACTCTGAGGGGCATATTTATATTCTCTTTGCGCCAAATGTGCGTAAAAGTTTTTGACGCACAATCGGCGCAAACACTGCCCAATATTTATACTTTGACGTCCGACCCCGCGGTCGTCAAAGTTCCACCATGTGCGTCATTTTTTAGAAGGGGGAACCAGCCTTGCGTTAATTATATGCAAGGTAGGCGTTCCCTTCCAAAAAATGACTTTAAGGCCTGTGCGCCTTATTTATACTGTGACGTCATTTTGACGCACAGGAGGGGGCAGGCCTTAAAAAACAGCGCCCAGCCTGATGGGCGCCGTTTTTTAACGCCTGGGTCAGGGCAGGTGTTAAGGGACCTGTGGGCTCAGAAGGAGCCCAGAGGTGCCCTCCCATGCCCCCAGGGACACCCCCTGCCACCCTTGCCCACCCCAGGAGGACACCCAAGGATGGAGGGACCCATCCCAGGGAAGTAGAGGTAAGTTCAGGTAAGTATTTTTTCGTATTTTTTTTGTGGCATAGGGGGGCCTGATTTGTGCCCCCCTACATGCCACTATGCCCAATGACCATGCCCAGGGGACATAAGTCCGCTGGGCATGGCCATTGGGCAAGGGGGCATGACTCCTGTCTTTGCTAAGACAGGAGTCATTTCAATGGGGGTTGGGCGTAAAAAAAAATGGCGCAAATCGGGTTGAGGCCAAAATTTTGCCTCAGACCTGACTTGCCCCATTTTTTGACGCCCAAGCTATATTTTCCCCTACGCCGGCGCTGCCTGGTGTCAGTCATTTTTTTTGACGCACACCAGTCAGCTGCGCCGGCTAACGTCATTCAATAAATAAGGCGCCCGCATGGCGCTTTGGAATGGCGTTAGCCGGCGTTAAAAGTTTTGATGCACAACTGCGTTGGCGCAGTTTTGCGTCAAAAAGTATAAATATGGGCCCGAGTGAGGATGATCTTCGGGATTATGACCCCAGAAAGCTTTGCAGTAAGTAAATCTAGAAAATTGCGGGCATCTCATTGGCTACTTTTAATCACCATACTCTCCACCATTTGTAGGTCTGTGAGCAATATGTTTCGAAACTTTCAAATCACTATCTGTAATATAATGTGCGTTCCCCTGTGATTTTCAGTCATATCTACTTACCTATGCTTGACAGTTTTTTTCAAATATCCAGTCTTCATTCAACAAATACTATCTGCAGCACTATAACATTATTGATATCATTTGAACACCTCAATAGCATTGTGTTGATAGCACAACTTTCTGGAGACTCTTTACTGGGTAAATTGTCCTATCGTAGTTGCATAGAAGGCTATGCAGATGCTCACTGCATTTTCAAATCCAAATCCAAACAGAACAGAAATGTGTCCTTGGTAAAATACGTTTACAGTCATATTTGCCAAGTACTATAAACAGCATATATTTTAAAATGAATTAGAAACACGTTTTTGTTTTTGAGTGCACAACTCTGTCTTCACTCAGCCAGTTACTTCTGGATCGGTAAAACATGTATTCATGTATTTCAGGGCATTTTGTTAATCGTGCACAGCTGCAATTAACCAGGAAGATAATTATGATGGATGGCAATTCTGTTTTTCTCGTGCTTCAAAATTCCCTGTGTTTTTTTAAGAGCAATTATGTGACCAATTGAACTGAGAACATGCTGGGCCCTACTCTGAAAAGCATTACATTTGGTTGGAAGCTTTTAGTCGAAAATTGCTGAACGTCACAAATTAATTGCATTTCCGATAACGGCAGGGACTGTATTTTGAAACCGGTGTGCACATTTTTAAAAACTCAAATGTAATAGTTTAAAAAATGCTAATTTTAAATCTAGCAGTACTATAAAATCACTCAACTCGGTGACTCGCACAAATTGTCATCATTTTATCAGTTAAGCCCTGACTATATCACATAAATGCCAATGTGCACGGTACACAGACACATGATTGTGGTTACTAGAACTGGCCTAGGGCACATGCACCCAGACCCTTTTATTAGCAAGGTCACCTGACCAGTAAGACCTGTGATGGATGGGTGTGGGGTGAGTGTGGAAGCCAGCCCTCAAGGAGTGGCTGGTGGAAACACTTCTTTGTAGAAACGCTAGTATGAGTGCAGCAGACTTTACACATAGATGAAATAATTTCTGGCAGAGACAGATTATATGCTCTAACATTTCTACTTTATAACTGCATAGCCTACAGACCGATGTTCGGCGCCTCTAGATTTCCACAAACCTTTGAACGTAAGTAATGGAATGGAATATACAAAAATCTAAATCGTATATTTCTGTATTATTTTTTACGGTAAAGCAGAAGTCAAATGCTCTTGAGTTCTGGACATGCAGGTATCAAATAATAATTATGTGTATTTATAATTTAATAAAGCACGTAAATCACTGATCTGATTATGATCCCGCAAAGTATTCATATTCATTTTTCCCATGCAAGAGAGCTCATCAAGAGCAACAAACTAAGGCGGTCATTCTGACCGCGGCGGGCGGAGGTCGCCGCCCGCCAAGCGGTTCCCGCCGAAAGACCGCTCCGCGGTCAAAAGACCGCGGCGGCCATTCCGGCTTTCCCGCTGGGCCGGAGGGCGACTGCCAGAAGACCGCCGGCCGGCCCAGCGGGAAAGCACCTTCAACAATGAAGCCGGCTCGGAATGGAGCCGGCGGAGTTGCAGGGGTGCGACGGGTGCAGTGGCACCCGTCGCGATTTTCACTGTCTGCAAAGCAGACAGTGAAAATCTTGGTGGGGCCCTGTTAGGGGGCCCCTGCACTTCCCATGCCAGTGGCATGGGCAGTGCTGGGGCCCCCAGGGGCCCCACGGCACCTGTTCCCGCCATCCTGGTTCTGGCGGTGGACACCGCCAGAAACAGGCTGGCGGGAAGGCGGTCGGAATCCCCTGGGCCAGCGGGAAACCGGCGGGAAACCGCCGGCTCCCCTTTTCTGACCGCGGCTTTACCGCCGCGGTCAGAATCGCCCAGGAAGCACCGCCAGCCTGTTGGCGGTGCTTCCGCCGCCCTCCGCCATGGCGGTCATGGACCGCCAGTGTCAGAATGACCCCCCAAATGTCCAGATCACTTGCTTGATGTTGTTTCAAACCAGCAAACATTAAACCTTTTATACATCCAGAAGGAGTAATCACATCTGGGACAGGAGAAGGATCGAGTCCCAACCCTCATCCAACAAAGATGTAATGTCTCACTAAGAAATCCACTAAGAAGTACACATTTGCAGCTGCATTTTATGGTACAGGAAGTAGGTGCGGGAGGAATGAGTAATTCAGTAGATGGGTTTGCAGTAATTTAGTAATTCGACATTACTTATGTAACACACAATTACTAATAATAAAATCAGCATTGGTTTCTAATAAAATCCAATGCAGCAAATGTTCTGCCTACAGACACTTCAAGCTGTATGCTGTGTTAACTGGAGTGGCCTGTGATGTAATTGCGCAGCTTGAGCCACGGACAGCCAATGGTGGCATGCCATGCTCTAGGTTCCTGAATACTTGCTCTGTAAAAGCCTATGTGTGGAGAGTGAGGTGCACAGGAGGAAGCTTCCATCCAGTGCTCAAGGACATGTCCGCTGCACAGACACCAGTAACAGGGTCATGGACCTCTTCTATGGCACCAAGGGAAGAATGTGCTTCTGTGTAGGGGCGGCGTGTGGGTTCTCAGGGAGGCTGACAAGGGCACTGGCTACTGGCCAGTACATATGCCGCAGCCTTGGTTTAGAGGGACTTGCCTTGACAGTGAGAGGACACAGTGGCACCTGGTCCTTTTATTGAAATGTCAGGTGCGTTTTTATCTAGCACACTCATTCTTTTTTAAGTTTTAAGGAGAAAGTTTATTGAAAAATCATACAATATAGAAAAATATAAACACATTTGATAATAGGAATTAATTAGTATAACAACAGTTCAATTTCCTGAGAAAACACGCATTAAAAAGAAAAACACATTAAATATATTAATACTTTAAAACCGAAATATGTATGCATATAATAAAAATACTATAAGAGATAGGTAAATATAAATAGGTACAATAAGGTAGGGAAAAAACAAAATTCATGGTGGTTTAGAGACCTCCTCATTTCTAGGAAAATGATTACACGAAGAATAAGCCAAAGAGTTTAAATAAATTGTAATAGGTAACCATAGCATGTCTCTTTTAATGGCAAGGGATACAGGGGAGACATAAGCTCTATCCAGCCTATGATTATAACACACACCATACCACCAAGCTTGGAAGGATAATTGAGACAAATCCTTCCAATTGTTTGCAATTTGTTGAAAGGCAACAGCCAAAAATAAATCCAAGATTACAATACAATTTTTGTGAAAAAGAGACTAGTCAGCTGCCAGGCTACCTAGAAATATGTTGGCAAAGCTCATGGTAAACTGAGTTTTAAAAATAGTATTCATTTGACTCCACACTTTAACCCAAAATTGAAAAGTACATGAACACTCAAAAAGCATGTGTTTAAGTCCGGAGACAGGCACACTACAGGACTAACAGGAGGACGGGAGGTTAGAATTAATTTTATGTAAAAAAAGAAGGTGTAATTAATAACCTATTGTATATAAAAAATAAAATATGAATTGCATTAGCTGCTCTATGAGGATTTCCGTATTTTAATACATACTCTATTCCACAAAGAAGGCGAAAGTGAAATATCCAGATCCTTCTCCCACTGCATTTCTATTGCCGAATTAGGTCTATCTTCAGGCAGAGCTGTAATAGATAAAGACAAGACGCTGATGCAGATTTTAATAACAAATTCTTAATTGCCAAAGGACGGACTCAAGGTGTTTGCTGGAGTGGAAAAGATTGATTTAAAGTATTTATAACTTGTATTAGAGCATCATATTTTTTATGATAAGAGGGTGGAAATGAAAAAAGAGATTGTGCCTGTTCAAAAGAAAGAAGTGAATCATTTTCAAATAATTGATGTACTCATCTTAACCCCTTCAAATGCCACAATTTCCAATAGACGGTTCTATTATTCAAATTTATGAGCTTATTGTACCAAATTGACAAATTTAGAAACTGCACCTTATCACTGTTATATGAAGCAAAAACAGGTTGTAAAATTCGACAAGAGTTGTTCAAAATCTGATGGGAGATAGAAGTTGGTTTATTTGACAGAGTCAATATCTCCGGAAATGTAAAGGGAACAACGAAAGACTTTTCAACCTCAACCCATAAGGGTAAAACAATAGAATCATCATCCTTCAATAGACAATAAGCTTGCTTAAGAGAAAATGCCATATGATAAGAGTAGAGATTCAGAAAATTAACCCCTCTTCTGCATTTAGGTCTCAATAACTTTTGAAGGGACATTCTGGATTTCTTATTATTCCATAAGAATTTAATTAAAATAATATTCAGCTTCTTAAAATAAAAACTTGGAATATTAATTGGAATATTTGATAAATAAAAGAGGATTACAGGGAGTAACATCATTTTGAGAGAATACAATCTGCCCCACCAGGATAAAAATAAAGGGTTCCATTTAGAAATAAGAGAATCAAGAACAGAACATAATTCTAAAATGTTATAAGCAATTGTATCTTTAAAAGAGGGTTTAAACCACAGACCTAGATATTTAATTTTATCATTATTCCAATAAAAATTTGAGGATTGAAAATCCTCAGGAAAAGATCATTTATTTAGGGGAAGTATTTCACACTTGTCTCCATTTAACTTATACCCTGAAATAGAAGCAAAATTTTGTACTTCACTTAGAAAAGAAGGAATTGAGGATTTCTGATTTGATATAAAAAGTAAGATGTCATCTGCATAAGCTGAAAATGTTATCTGTGTTTGCCCATATTGGAAACCATGCAAATTTGGATTAGCTCTAAGTTTCAATAAAAAAGGTTCCAAGGCAAGAAAAACAAAAGCGGTGACAACGGACGACCCTGGCGAACTCCTCTATGAAGTAAGAATGAGGGAGAAATAAGACCATTTAAAAAAATAGCTGCTGTAGGAGAAGAGTACAATAACAAAATTAGGCTTATGAATTTAGCTCCAAAGCCAAACCAGGAAAGTGTTAAAAAAAATAAAAGACCAATTAACCAGATCAAAAGCTTTTTCAGAATCTAGAGCTATTGCAGAAAGAGAATCTTTGTACGCCACAGACTTACTTAAAATATTAAAAAATAGACATGTTTTGTCCGATAATAAGCGTCCTTTAATAAAACTAGAATGCTCTTTACCAATTAACTTAGGTAGAATCAATTCTAAACGCATAGCAATAATTTTAGTGAAAATTTTATAATCCAAATTTACTAGAGATATAGGTCTATCATTCTTACAAAACTTAGGATCTTTATTATCCTTTAGTATAAGAACTAATAAGGCTCTTGAAAAGACCCTCCAGATGATTTTGCTTCAACAAAATGGGTAAAAAGCTTATATAATCTTGGAACCAATAATTTAGAAAACCGTAAATAGAATTCAATAGTAAAGCCATCAGGGCCTGGGGCTTTACCTTTTTTAATAAGTTTTAGTGCACTAAGAATGTCATCAGTAGAAATATCCTGGTCAAGTACAGAAAAATCAGAAGAATGAAGTACAGGTGGAGTAATGGTAGACAAGTATTGATCAATAAGATCCTGAGCGGGGGCAGAATCAGGAGTATATAATTGTGTAAAGAAATGAACAAATTCATCAAAAATGTCCTCGTTCTTATGTAATAAAAGATTGGAGGAGTTATAAATAGATTCTATCTTTGTTCTATCTTTTCTGATTTTAAGATAATTTGACAACAGTTTCCCTGATTTATTTTGGCCCCCATAATACTTAGCACTAGACTTAAGACGATAAGAATTAGCAACATCAGTTGAATTTTTATTGAAGGCAAATTTAGCTTGAAGTAAGTCATTAATACAATTTATAGATTAGGAAGAGTAGTAAAGATTTTCTAATTGTTTGAAGTGATTCATTAAACTAAGTAATTTTTTACTAGCCGTTTTCTTTTTGTTGGCAACATAAGATATAATAAAATCCCTAGAGGCCACTTTGAATGTATTCCAGATAATTTGAACTGATAGCTGAGGGGTATCATTTTCTACAAATAACTGTGTGACAAACTTCTCAAAAAGCTGAGTAAAATTAGTATTGAGAAGTAATTAATTATTAAATCTCCATCTATTACTTGGCTGATTATGTGCGATAAGATCAAGGTCCATGCTCACAGGAGCATGATCCGAGATTAATATGGAACCAATCTCTGAACCCAAAACATGTTGTACAGGAGGTTGTGAGACAAACAGATAATCAATCCTCGATTGGGGAGAATGTACTGGGGAAAAAAAGGAAAATTCCTGTAATGTGGGGTTTCACAATCTCCAAACATCCATTGATGCTCTTTGTTGAATCATAGAGGTAAACTGTGAAAATATGGTGGATGGAACAAATCTAGAATTGGATTTGTGGTCAAGAAAGGGATCCATAACCATGTTAGAATCACCTCCAAAAGTCAAATTTTCATCTGAAAGAGTCATCTACTTAGCTAATAATTCATTCCAACAGGAAGTATCAGGTTGGGTTGGCGCACAAACATTAAATATAGTTAGCGGTACTTTATTAATATTCATTGAAACTATAACCCATCTACCCTGCTCATCAAAATCTTGAGAAAAATCACTAATGGTCAAAGCCTTATGACACAGTATAGTAACCCCATTTCTTTTCCCCGTACCTGGAGATGCAAAAACATGTCCTACCCATTGTTTTTAAGTTTAGCTACTTCAACGCCTGTTAAGTGAGTCTCTTGCAACAGAGCAATATCAACTTTAAATTTTAAAATATGTGTTAAAGCTCTTTGACGCTTTATTGGGGATCCCAAACCTTTAACATTCCAGGAAAGAAATCTAATTGTCATTTAATATACATAAAATGTAATATAACCATGAAAATTGAACCAAAAGAAAACATTTGGTGTACAAAAAAAGAAAAATAGAACTATGAGCATGAGAAAATAGAAATAAGAAAAGAAAAGGAGGAAAAAATAGTGAGAGCAGAAGAGATAAAGTGAAAGAAACTAAACCAGACCAAATAAAAAAGAAAACATAAAAACTACAGAACAAAACACATGACGAGTATTAAAAACATACTTATAAGACAAAAACAATGTGAGGGTGGTGAAACAACAGAGGGAAGATGTCGCAACCTTCACTCCACGACAGCAGATACGAAGGGAAAAGGGACCCGGCCACACAGGTTGTTACCACATAATAAAAACAGGTATGTAACTGCATTAAGATCTAAAAAGAAGGGAACATAGGAAACAGTGAAAACCTTGGACAATTGAACACATTTAAGATTACAGAAACGTCTATAAGACTCAATAAATCGCTGAAGTGATACTGGATCTTCATATGTTGTGGTCTTATTTTTGTAGGTCACCTTGAACAAACATGGATGAAAGAGACCATACTGAGCATTAAGTGACTTCAGAGCCGGACGCATATCCAGAAATTTCTTTTGGTTGTCCGCTGTCGACTTAGCATTATCTTGAGCAAAAAAAAAGATTAGAACCTGACCACATGATCTGACCTTTAGATTTTGCTTCTCTGAGAACTTTTAACAAGTCTACATACTCCAAGAAATAAAGTATCATTCCTCTTGGCTTCTTTGACGTTGAAGCCAAATGTGAGGGATGACCAAGTCTGTGCGCTCTTTGTATATTCACAACGTGAGAAGTAGGCAGGTCCATAATCTTGGGCAGAAATGCTTGAAAAAAAGATAAAGATTCTGAGTCTTCAATTCCTTCAGGTAAACCATAGATACTAGATTATTCCTACGGTTCCGATTTCTATATCTTCTGCATGCTTTTTTAACATAGTAACTTCAGATTGCAAGGATTGAATAACCGCCACTGAATCCTCAAGCACTTCCACTCTTCGTTCCACACCAGAGACTCTGTTCTCCACAAGAGACCATTTGTCATCCAATATTTGTAATTGTTGATTTGTATCCTCCATCTGGGTATAAGTTCTTCTATTTCCTCAAGGAGCAACTCCATAGATATGGTATCAACAACTTTAATAGGAGATGGAGGATCCTTTTTAGCTCTCTTATTCGTGGTCATCAAAACCGTGACTGGAAGCTTGGACGATAATTTATTAATTACAGTAGGGGGAGAAACAGGCACCAAGAGTGTAGCATCAAGTGTAACAGCCCAGGCATTCTCCATATTTGATAAAGGAGCATATGAGTTTGACAAATAAATATTTTCAGAACTTTTATTGCTCTGTACTTTGTTGCTAGTCAATTGAAGGTTCCTAGATCTGCCCATAAGCAAAGATGAATAATTCTGCTCAATTGATAGTAAAACGCATATTTTATGATATTTTATGGAGTGAGGTTCATCTCAGAAAAGAGATTAGTCGAAAATTCTCCTTGAGCTGGACTAAATCTTCCAAAAAAGGAAAATACGTTGAACAAAGAACACAGATACACACATTTAATTATGAGGTGAAAAGTAAAAAACAAAATAGCGGTCGCAGTAAATTCCTCAGATGATGTAAGTCATTGAAAAAAGGCTTAAAATACCTTTTACTTTATTTCAAGGGGAATAATGCTGCCCAAGCATATTCCCCTAACTTTTCCTCTCTTCAGTAGTGTGAAAATCTTGCAGAATATATGTGCCGGCTCCCGTGCCTCCGTCGCGGTCACGGTGCTCCAGTGAAGGTGGCCATCTTCTACGGTGCCAAGCCACACACCCCCAGCTCACTCATTCTTGTGCATGAGTTAACACAAGTGTGGCACATACCTCAGCTTTTCGTAAGCCTGTATAACTCCAGTAGCCTCACAGCATTTATTACCACATTCTTCACAACAAGTGATTGTGTCTTCCATGGAGTGATGACCTGCCCCTTCTAGTCCCCCCACATCCCTCTTAGTTGTTTGGCATGGCACCCGGTCCTGTTATTGAAATGTCAGGTGCATTTTTATCCATCACACTCATTCTTGTGCATGAGGAAATGAAAGAGTGTCATGTACCTCAGCTTTACGTCAGCCTGTATAGCTCCAGTAGCCTGACAGCTTTTATTACCACCCACTTCACAACAAGTGATTGTGCCTTCCCTTGTACCTGCCCTCTCTAGTCCCCCACATCCCTCTTAGGTGTTCTTCGGATGATAACTGCATGTGAGAAAACTGGGCTGATTGCAGAAGCCCCCTAACACTTTACTCCCATTTTCCCTTTTTGTTGGTGTTTTCCTTTCTCTGATGTGCTCTTGGTACTGCTAACCAGTCTCAAGGCCTGTGCTCTATGTTAAATGGGTAAGCAAATTAGGCTGATTATGATTGGCTATGTCAGCCTATCTATACGTCCCAAGTCTATGGTAGGACATGTAGGTTTAGTGACCCCCAGCATAGATGGTGCACCCATAGGTGCACTGCGGATGCGTCCAGTGTCATTTTCAAGGCAGACCTGCCTTGCTGGCTTCTTTTAAAGTAAAGTTATCTGCAAATTGAACTTTGGAATTATAAGTACTTCCAAAGTCTTAAACTACCTTATTGTTACATAATTCACCCCTAAGGTGTGCCCTACGTGCCCCCAGGGTTGGGTGCAGTGGAACTATAAGCAGGGACCTTATAAAATATGTTTTATTAACCCTGGTGAGGAAAAATAGCCAAATTCATTGTTTCCTTCATTGTAGTGAGTAGGCTCTATAGGCTAAAATGGGGAGATTTTATATTAATCAATACAGTCTCCAAAGGCGCTAGATATGGCAGGTGTGGTCTCAAACTGATTGCTATAATAAATGCAACAACTTGCTATTGTTGGATTTAATATAACTAGCACAGGGAAAGAGTTAGAACTCTTCCTAAAAGTTACTAGTTTCAGCTCTGTAGTGCCCTTCTCTGATTAGCCAGCCTCTGGCAGCCTGGCCAGGCTGCCTTGTTGAGGTATGAAGTCACTTAGGTTGAAGACAAAGGAAGTCCTTCGGGGACAAGATCTCAGCAGATTGTAAAACAGTATTGAGGGAAGAGCAGTCACATTGGTCTTCAAAGGGGGGAAGGATATTTGGAGCAGCTGAGGATATTACTCATTTCCTGTAAACCCAGACAACCAGGGGCCCTCTTGGTTAAATTAGGAGAGAGCAGTAGAGGGGTGTGTTAAGGATTTAGGCCACACCAGTGGGTGGGCTCAGCCATACCTAACCTCCAAAATTCAGTTTCTGCCATAGTGGATTTTTAGTGAATGTTGCTCCCTGGGATCGATTTTTGGCACAATTCGCAGGAAGTGGTCATCTAAGAGGATAGCGGTCTGCCTGTGATTGGACAGTTTCACCCCATTGTTTTCCACCGCAGGAGCAAGGATGAATAAGGCAGAGCTGCACCTACACCTCAGATCCCTACAAGGAACCATATCAGAAGAATAAGGGCTGATCTGCTGGACCCCCGACCTGCACCTGAACAGTGCACTCTGAAGGACAGAAGCAGCTGCACACTTGGGTTTCACCACTACTAGGACTTTGCCTGTCTTCAACTGGTTCAAGAAGGGACTCCCTGCTTGCTACATGTGGGAAATAGTTAACCATAGTCCCCTGCATCAAAACCTGAAGTAAATGAGCAGCTGACCAGTGGCTAGTGGTAATTTTTGGATTTGAACCAGGTGCATTCTGAGAGATGGACTTTTAACCCTCAATAGCCTCTGGAACCTTGGTGTGAGCTGCGGACTCCTAAAGGACCTTCAGAAACATTCTGGAAGAAGATCCAGAAGTTTGGAGAAGTTTGAAGAATGTTTGAAACAAGCTCGATAAGGAGACGATCCGCCAGAGTGAGTCAAGTCTAGCTGGCTTACCTTAACCGCAACCAGGCCTGCCTTGCAGGTTCATCTCACTAAAAAGCTTCAGAGCCCCAGTCTTCCAGGATTTCATTAGGGGCTCCTGGAAAGGTGATTTGATGATCTTTCATTGAAATCAGCTTGCCGTGGAGGGTCGACCCCCTTCAGAAGGAAAAAGCTCCAAAAAAGTGACAAAGTCTGAACATAAAAATTTGACCGGGAATTACCAACCAGGGTATCTGAGGAGGGCTCCAGGGATGTCGGATCAAGATCCAGCTTTGGCCTGGATGAAGATTTCCATCCTGAAAAATCATCAAAGTCCGAAGGTAGAATTCTTCACCGAGGTCTCCTGCAATGCGTATCCGAAGAGGGCTCCAGGGAAGTTGATCGGATTGGTGACTTTGTCCCCCTAAAGAAAATCTTCAAGAAAAAGACTAAATCCGAAGGTAAACTTTTGACCAAGGCCTCCCACTTTCTGTAGCTGAGCAGGGCTTCATCATGGTCAGCCTCAAACTTTGTCTTTGTGTCGGTCTAGTGCGACCAGATGACCAGAGTGGCACTTTTAGTTTCTATGCACTAGAAAACAATAAAACTTCAGTTCCCCTTATCCAATTTTAATCGTTTTGGTGTCATTTTAAACATAAAAATATACTCTCTTTTTTCAATTTAGTGTTGGATTTTTATTGATTTGTGTTTTACTTATTTACTGTTTTGTGATTTTTATATGCTTTACACACTTGTCTCCCAAGTTAAGCCTTATGCTCATTGCAGCACTTGCAAGGGTTGAGCTGAGTTTAATTTATTGAGACGAAACATGACCTAAGCGGGGGTTAGTGGCCTATTACTAAGTGTATGTGCTTATTTGCCCTTACCAATAATCCAATTTCTAAGACTACATCTCTCACCTCCCTCTCTTGGCTAAACATTTTGTTTACAGGCCCCTCATGTTATTACACAGAATTGTAATGTAATTCTGCAGAATTCCACTGAATGAAAATCTGCCAGTTTCACCCAAAAACTCAACGCCCAGGTTTGTGTGCTACCAAAATACTGAGTGTTGGAAATGGCCTCTCTGCAGGGTCACCCCAAACTTTTTGCCTTCCTCCTTCTCTTCTTTCTGACCTCATTTTTGCTGGCTTTAGGACTTGGACCACTTTAAAACTGCTAATCAGTGCTAAGGTGCATATGCTATCTCCCTAAAACATGGTGACATTGGCTCATACCCACTTGGCATATTTAACTTACTTGTAAGTTCCCAATAAAATACACTACATGTGCCCAGGGCCTGTCAATTAAATACTACTTGTGGGCCTGCAGCACCGATTGTGCCACCGGCATAAGTAGCCCTTAACCATGTCTCAGGTCTGCCACTGCAAGGCCTGTGTGTGCAGTTTCACTGCCACTTCGACTTGGCATTTAAAAATCCTTGCAAAGCCTTAAACTCCCCTTTTTCTACATAAATGTCACCCCTAATGTAGGCCCTGGGTAACCCATAGGTCAGGGTGCTATTTGGGTATAAGGCAGGACATGTACCTGTTCAGTTTATATGTCCTGGTAGTGTAAAACTCCTAAATTCAATTTTCCCTATTGTGAGGCCTGCTCCTTTCATAGGATAGCATTAGTGCAACCCTCATATACTGTTTGAGTGGTAGATTCTGATCTGAAAGGGGTAACCAGGTCATGTTTAGTATGGCCAGAATCGTAATAGAAAATCCTGCTTATTGTTGAAGTTGGATTTAATATTGCTATTCTTGAAATGCCACTTTTAGAAAGTGAGCATTTCTCTACACTCAAATCCTTCTGTGCCTTACAGCCTGTCTATTCTCTAAGTCTTGCTGGCTTAGTTGACAGCTCCCTTGTGCATTTCACTCAGACAACCCCAAACACAGGATGCTCAGTCACACCTGCACACATCTGCGTACTGAAAGGGGCTTCCTGGGCTGAGAGGGTGGAGAGCCTGACACTTACATGTCAAAGGACAGTGGCCTGCCCTCACACAATGGACGGCCAAGCCCCCTACTGGGACCCTGGCAGACAGGATGGAACTGAAAGGGGACATTGTGTACTTCTAAGTCACTCTTTGAAGTCTCCCTGACTGCAAAGGCACATTTGGGTATTTAAACCGGGTCTCTGACCCTACCAACTCAGACATTTCTTGACAAGCAACCTACTGGGAAAGGAATACTGAACCAGAACCTACAACCTGCCAAAAGAAGCTGCCTGGCTGCCCAAAGTACTCACCTGACTGCTTTGCCCAAGAGGACTGCTGCCTTGCTGTTACCCTGCTGCCTTGCTGCCCTCTAGCTCTGCTGAGAAGTGCTCTCCAAGGGCTTGGATTGAGCTTGCCTCCTGTTTTTCTGAAGTCTCAGGGCCAAAAAGACTTAGGGGGTCATTCCGACCCTGGCGGTCCATGACCGCCAGGGCCGGGTACCGCGGAATCACCGCCAACAGGCTGGCGATGCTTCCTGGGCCATTCTGACCGCGGCGGTAAAGCCGCGGTCAGAAAAGGGCAACCAGCGGTTTCCCGCCGGTTTACCCCTGGCCCAGGGAATCCTCCATTGCGGCGCTGCTTGCAGCGCCGCCATGGGGATTCCGACCCCCTTCCCGCCATCCTGTTTCTGGCGTTTTTTTCCGCCAGGAACAGGATGGCGGGAACGGGTGTCGTAGGGCCCCTGTCGTAGGGCCACTGGCATGGGCAGTGCAGGGGCCCCCTAACAGGGCCCCATAATGATTTTCAGTGTCTGCTTTGCAGAAACTGAAAATCGCGACGGGTGCCACTGCACCCGTCGCACCCCTACAACTCCGCCGGCTCCATTCGGAGCCGGCTTCATTGTTGAGGGGGGTTTCCCGCTGGGCCGGCGGGTGGCCTTCTTGCGGTCGCCCGCCGACCCAGCGGGAAAGCCAGAATGGCCGCCGCGGTCTTTTGACCGCGTTGCGGTCATTCAGCGCTTCCCTCCAGGCGGGCGGCTCCCGCCGCCCGCCGGGGTCAGAATGACCCCCTTAATCTCTGCAAAGAACTCCTTGTGAGACAAAAATCAATGCACAGCCTGCTGAAATCGATGCACAGCCTACCCTGCGGTGAGAAAATCACCCCAACGCTGAACTGGAACAACACAGCCCGTCTCCCTGAGTGGAGATCGATGCAGCACCACCGTTGCGACCGGAACTTCGACACACGACCCACTGGATTGCCATTCACCGAACCGGAACGTCACAGCCCAATTTCCTGCAAAAGGAATCAACGCAGTGCCTGCCGTGCGACAGAAATTTCCCCTCAATGCCCATTGGATCGAGGCAGATCCTGAGACTTTGCCCTGCATGCCCAGGATTTCTCCCCATCGTCTCCGGGGCATCCAAATTCCCCCAACCTGAAGAGGATCCAAGTCCGTGCCCCAGAAATCGATGCAAAACCCTTGCTGCATGGAAAACAGTGACGGATCGTCTGTGGGCACCCGGAGAAAATGACGCACACCACCCCCTTTTCCACACATCTCTTCCTCTGCGGTCCCGTGCAGATAATTTAGATGCAAACCAGGTACTTTGCACTTGCAAGAAGCCATTGTAATTCTTAAGACTTTATTTATCATTACAAAAGTGATATCTCAACTTGTATTTATCAAATCTTGAACGTTTTGACCTTAATCTACTCAGATAAATATTCTATATTTTTCTAAACCTGTGTGGTATATCTTTGTGGTGTTTGCACTGTGTTATTGCATGATTTATTGCACAAATACTTTACACATTGCCTTCTAATTTAAGACTTACTGCTCAGTGCCAAGCTATCAGTGGGTGGGCACGAGATAATTTGGATTGTGTGTGACTTACCCTGACTAGAGAGAGGGTCCTTGCTTGGACGGGGGTAACCTGACTGCCAACCAAAGACCCCATTTCTAACACTGAGGTTTTAATTTTTGACCCTCGTTTATATCAGCTGCATCATAAAAACATCAAATAGTAACATATAGAAAAGGGACTCCACACTCCAGGTATGTTGATCTCATTTCTAGGTGAAAGAGAAAGAAACCTGGCCCAACAAGCTACAGAAAACTGAGCAATTAATATACATCTTCATTTGAAGGCCTGCCACATCAAAGAAATTAGCAAAGGAACAGGCAAAATAATTTCACAACTGGCTTCCATTTAGATGTTAACTGCCTACAAATCTTGAAAGGCTGATCTAATTTTCATTCTAAAGTGGGCAAGAATCAAAATGTTGCACCAAACAAGATTTCTAATAAATAAGTAACAGCTTGAATGGATTAACTCCTTCAGTGCCATGGACGTAACAGTTACGTCCTCTGGCACAGCGCTGCTGTGCGAAGAATGAAACAGTTATGACCAGGGACTGACACACAAGGGGGAGAGCTAGCACCCTCCCACCTGGGCCACCCACCCACACCCCTGACAGGGATGGCAGCGCTTCCGTTACCACCCCAGGCCCCACCCAGGTGGTATCTGAAGATGTCAGCACGCACCATGAGCTAAGGTCATCAGAAGTCGCTCCTGACACACTGGAAGCTATGCTTCTAGCACATCCTCAGAGAAACTGGTGAGTTTCTCCTCGGGGAGGCGGCAGGGGGAAGTCAGATACGCATCGGAGGAAAGAGAAGGCTTTTCCTTTCCTCCGATGTCTCTTTGAGCAATCCTGCTGCATGATTGAATAGCGATAGTGCAGTAGGAATGCCCAATGCATACCTGGGAGGTTTTTTCCTCTTATTTCACATAAGGGGAGTGACCCCTAAGGCAAGGGTCACTCCCTAGGGGGGCACATTACTGTTGGCTATTTCTGCTTCCCTGGGGGCAGATCAGCCTGTTTTTATTAGGTCTATGTGCCTCCTAGGGGGCACAAACCACTTAGGTACCAGGGATTGTTACTGATGGCCATTTCTGATCCCCTTGAGGGCAGATCGGCATAATTTTATTAGGCCCATCTGCCCCCAAGGGAGGCAGAAACCACTTGGGCACCAGCAACTGTTGTGTGTGTGTGTTTTGTTTCGGGGCCGCCCCGGGCAAGGGTTGCTCCCCATAGGGACACATTACTGTTGGCCATTCCTGCCCCTTTGGGAGAAGATTGGCTTATTTTTATTAGACCCATCTGCCTGCAAGGGGGCAGAAACCATTTAGGCACCAGGGAGTATTTTGTGTGTGTGTGTTTTGTTTGGGGCGGACCCTTGGGCAAGGGTCACTTTCAGGGAATGCACATTACTGTTGGCCATTTCTACCCCCTTTGGGGGAAGATCGGCCTACTTTTATTTGGGCCATCTGCCCCAAAGGGGGTCAGAAACCACTTAGGCGCCAGGGATTGGTGTGTGTTTTTTGTTTGGGGAGCGGCCCTTAAGGGGTCATTAATTTTGGCTGGTTTTGCCCCCTTTAGGGGCAGATGGGCCTATTTGTATTAGGCCCTCCAGCCCCCAGGAGGATCGGAAACCATTAGGCAAAAGGGATTATTGTGTAGCTGCATGTTTTTTGCTTAGGGGGATGGTTCCTTGGGCACGGGACGCTCCGCTACTGGGGCACATTATTTTTGGCCATTGTTGACCCCCTTGGGGAAAATCAGCCTATTTTTGTAAGGCTTATCTCCCCCCATGGGAGAAGAAACCACTAGGCACCCAGGATTATGTTGTGTGTGTGTGCTTTGTTTGGGGGGAGCCACGTGGCAAGGGTCACTCCCCATTAGCGGATATTAATTTTGCCCATTTATGCCCCCTTTTTGGGGCAGATAGGCCTATTTATATTAGTCCCATCTAACCTCCAAGGGGGCAGAAACCACTAGGCAAAAGGGATTATTTTGTGTGTAGAAGTTTTTTGTTTAGGGGGATGGTCCCTTAGGCAAAAGTTACTGCACTTTGGGGGGCATTCGTTTTGCCCGTTTTACCCCCCCATTGGGGGCAGATCAGCCAATTTCTATTAGGCCCATCTGCCCTCAAGGGGTGCAGAAACCACTACACATCAGAGATTATGTTGTGTGTGTGTTTTGTTTGGCCCGTTCGGAAAGGGTCGCTACCCCTTTGGCGGACATTAATTTTGCCAATTTTTGGCCCCTTTGGGGGTTGATTGGGCCTATTGATATTAGGCCATTCTGCCCCCCCCAGGGGAAGATTTTGTTTTTTAAAAAGAGAGTGAGGGTATTGTCATACCCCCATCCTAAATAAATGGGGACAGAGTAGTCCTGCCCACTGAGGTCAGATGGGTAATTACCCCGATCTGCTCCCCGGGGGGGCAGAAAGTCTGCTAGATGCCAGGAAGTTTAAAAAAAGATGTGGGGGCCGCTAACCACTATGGGCGTGGTTATGCCCCCACCCCAAACTGAAGGGGGGAACATTCTTTCAGCCCCCTTGCAAACTAAATCTCACCCCAAGCTTGGTTAACCTCCCAATACCATCCCATTTTGAATAATGAGCTGCTGCACTTTTGGATTTTGGAAGGCTGCCACCCAGGAAAAACTACCAGACCTAGACACATCCGAGAACTAAACTACTGGGTGAGTCCAGGATGATGTACCTCTGTTAGACTTTTCATCTTTGGCATGGTCTCCCTTGACTTTTTTCCTCTGTTCCCCAGGTTGTTGATATGTTCTGGACTCTTATTTTACTGTTTTTGTTATTATGGGCACTTTACCACCGCTAACCAGTGCAAAAGTGCAAGTGCTCCTTTACAAAATGTGTATGTAATTGGCTTATCCATGATTGGCATATTTGATTTACTAGTAAGTCCCTAGTAAACTGCACTGGAGGTGCCCTGGCCTTTTAATCAAATGCTACTAGTGGGCCTGCAGCACTGGTTGTGCCACCCATAAGTAGCTCTGTAATCATGTCTCAGACCTGCCACTGCAGTGTCTGTGTGTGCAGTTTTAACTGTAAATTCGACTTGGCAAGTGTACCCACTTGCCAGACCTAAACCTTCCCTTTTCTTACATGTCAGACACACCTAAGGTAGGCCCTAGGTAGCCCCAAGGGCAGGGTGCAGTGTATGGTTAAGGTAGGACATATAGTAATGTGTTTTATATGTCCTCACAGTGAAATATTGCTAAATTTGTTTTTCACTGTTGCAAGGCCTCTCCCTCTCATAGGTTAACATGGGGGAAACCTTTAAATATGACTAAAGTTTAGATTCCCTTTGGGAGCGGATGGACATGTGGAGTTTGGGGTCTCTGAGCTCACAATTTAAAAATACATCAGTTAGTAAAGTTGATTTTAAGATTGTCTGTTTGAAAATGCCACTTTTAGAAAGTGAGCATTTTCTTGCTTACACCATTTCTGTGACTCTGCCTGTTTGTGGATTCCCTGTCTGGGTCAGTTTGACAGTTGGGCTGGTTGCACCTCACACTAGACAGTGACACAAAGGGAGCTGGGGTGTAGCCTGCATATCCTGATGAGCCATCTGTGCAAGGAGGGAGGGGAGGAGTGGTCACTCACACCTGAAAGGGCTGGGCCTGCCCTCACACAATGCAGTCTCCAACCCCCTGGTGAGTGTCTGGGGCCTGGCCTGGGCAAGGCAGGATTTCACATTCACAAGAGACTTTACTTTGAAGTAGGCCTACATCAAAGGAGAAATTGGGTATAAGAAGGGCACCCAAAACCACAGACATTAGAAACACTTCTGGAAACAAGAGGAACCTCTGCCTACAGAAGAGCACAATACCTGAGGAAGCAGAGCTGCCCTGCCTGTGACTGTGCTATGTGGAGCTATCCTGCAGTTGCTGCTTCTGCCAGAGTAAGTGGGCAAAGACTGGGCTTTGTGTGCCTTCCATCTTGAGAAGAAATCTCCAAGGACTTGATTTAGAGCTTGCCTCCTGTTGTTTGAAGTCTCAGGGACAGCAAAGACTTCTCTCTGCCAGCACCTGGATTCTCTGGAGAGACTCCTACTCTGCCCTGTGGTGCCCATCCAGTTCCTGGGACCCTGAAAGGAGAAGCTGGCAGCGTAAAGAAAAGGAAATCCACGCACAGAGCACGGTGCGGGGAAAAGATTGACACAACTCCGATCTGTGGCTGAAGAAACGATGCGCCTCCGGCTCCGTGGCTGAAAATCGACGCTCGCCAGAAACGAGACCATAGAATCAACGCACAGAGCAGGAGAAATGGCGGGCAGCAATTCTGATGGAAGCTGGGAGATTGCAACCTGTGCTGCGTGGTTTTCAGATCATCGTGCAACTGGATTTCCGACCCAAGTACCGCTGTGTGTGTTAAAACAAAGAAAGGCCTGCCCGGATCAAATAGTGCTGACCGGATCGAGGCATCTCTCTCCTGCGGAGAGAAGAAACGACACGCCTGACCCGACGAAAGGAGAAACAACGCAAGGTCCCGCTCGTGAGTGGAATCAATGAATCACAGGCCCTTTTTGACACACACTCGCCCGTGGGGTGTTATTTTTGACGCACCCAATGTACATTTTCACGCTAACAGTGTTAGTGTGTGTTAGAAACTACTGAAAGACTCTTTTTGATTTTTATTTGATAACTGGACTTGTGTATTGTGGATTTTTTTCGTTTCAGTCTTGTTTAGTTTAGATAAATATTTCCTATTTTTCTAAACTGGTGTTGTGTCATTTTGTAGTGTTTTCATTGAGTTACAGTGTGTGATGGTACATATACTTTACACCTAGCACTCTGAAGTTAAGCCTACTGCTCTGCCAAGCTACCAAGGGGATAAGCAGGCATTAGCTGAGGGTGATTCTCTTTTACCCTGACTAGAGTGAGGGTCCTTGCTTGAACAGGGGGTAATCTGACTGTCAACCAAAGACCCCATTTTTAACAGCTAACCCACAATAACCTCCATACCTTCAACTTTGCTTGAAATCATGCATTTTGCCTTCTGTTTCGTGATGGAACCTTTTGGAATCCACAGGAATCCACAAAATTCCCACCACCCAGCATTGTTACATCTACACCGATAAGATTTCTGCCCACCTTGTCAGCCTAAAAACGTATTTTTTTTAAAAACCCTGCCCTTTTGGACCTCTTTCAGTTTCCCCTCAATTTCTACATGTGTTTGTCCCTTCCCTGCCACAGGCACTTAGTCCACCTCCACAAGTGAGGTATCATTTTTATTGAGACACCAATGGGAATGGTGGGTGGTAGAAAATTTGTGCAGGTGCAGTTATCCCATGCAGAAATGTGATTTTTTAGCTAAATTTAACGTTTGCAGGGAATCCTGGGCAAGAAAATCCTGGGGGATCCATGCAAGTCACATCTCTCTGGACTCCCTCGGGTGTCTAGTTTTCAGAAATGTCTAGGCTTGCTAGGTTTCCCTAGATGCAAAAATGCAGGTGCACTTGTTGCAAAAATAGGTAGTTTTGCAAAAGATAATTTTGACGTGTCCATGTTGTGTTTTGGGCCCTTCCCTGTGCAGGAACAAGGCCGATCCAAATAAGTGAGGTACCAGTTTTATCTGGAGACTTGGGGAAATGCTTTGTGGAAGGAAGTTTGTGCCAACCATCCTAGTTTTAAAAAATGTACAGGTTTGGTAGGTTTCCATAAGTGCCAGCTGAGCCACAGAACTAAATCCACAGCTAGACACTTTGCAAAAAACATGTCAGTTTTCAGTGGAAAAATGTGATGTGCACATGTTGTATTTGGGGCGTTTCCTGCTGCGGGCACTAGGCCTACACACACAATTTTTTTCAGGAGACCTGGTGGAACAAAGAAGTGTTATTGCCAATCGTCTTTCTCTACTTTTTTGTCTTCCAAATGTAAGACTGTGTAAGAAAGGAGTCATTTTGAGAAATGTCCTTTAATTCACATACTGGTATGGGGACCCCCAAATTCAAGGATGTGTAAATAATCAATGCTTCTGAACTCCATATCTTGTGCCCTTTTTGTAAATACGTATTTTTCCTTGAAGCCTATTTTTCACTCCTTATATTTTACCAAATGAATTGCTGTATACTGGGTATACAATGAAAACCCATTTCAATGTGCAGCTCATTTATTGGCTCTGGGTACCTTGGGTTCGTGATTAACCTACAAGACCTATATATCCCTGCAACTAGAAGGGTCCAGCAGGCGTACCATATATTACTTTAAAAAACACTGCCATAGTTGAAAAAAGTTACAGAAGAAAACATAGACAGAAATGGCTGTTTTTTCAACTCAATTTCAATATTTTTTTATTTAAACTGTTACTTTCTATAGAAAAACCTTTAGAGATCTACACAAAAGATGCCTTACTGAACACAGAATTTGGTCTACTTTTCAGAAATGTTTAGCTGTCTGGGAGTCACCATTGGTTTATCACTTATTTATGTCACTAACTGGAAGGAGGCTGAAAACACCTAGGGCCATATTTATACTTTTTGACACACAACTGCGCCAACGCAGTTGTGCGTCAAAAATTTTAACGCCGGCTAACGCCATTCCAAAGCGCCATGCGGGCGCCTTATTTATGGAATGACGTTAGCCGGCGCAGCTGACTGGTGTGCGTCAAAAAAAATGACCCACACCAGGCAGCGCCGGCGTAGGGGAAAATGGAGCTTGGGCGTCAAAAAATGGGGCAAGTCAGGGCTGAGGCAAAATATTGGCCTCAACCCGATTTGCGCCATTTTTTTTTACTCCCAACCCCCATTGAAATTACTCCTGTCTTAGCACATACAGGAGTCATGTCCCCTTGCCCAATGGCCATGCCCAGGGGACTTATGTCCCCTGGGCATGGTCATTGGGGATAGTGGCATGTAGGGGGGCACAAATCAGGACCCCTATGCCACAATTTTTTTTAAAAAAAAATACTTACCTGAACTTACCTTAAGTTCCCTGGGATGGGTCCCTCCATCCTTGGGCGTCCTCCTGGGGTGGGCAAGGGTGGCAGGGGGTGTCCCTGGGGGCATGGAAGGGCACCTCTGGGCTCCTTCCGAGCCCACAGGTCCCTTAATGCCTGCCCTGACCAGGTGTTAAAAAATGACGCAAAAGCGGCTGGACGTCATTTTTTTTGACCCGCCCACTCCCGTGCGTCATTTTTGCACGGGAGTTTAAATAAGGCGCACATGCCTTGGAGTCATTTTTTAGATGGGAACGCCTACCTTGCATATCATTAACGCAAGGTAGGTGTCCACGCAAAAAAATGACGCAAACTCCAAGATCTTTGGCGCTAGACGGGTCTAACGCCAAAGTATAAATATGGAGTTAGCTTTGCGTCAGATTTGCGTAAAAAAAAACGAAGCAATTCCGGCGCAAACAGAGTATAAATATGCCCCCAAAAATAATAAAAATGGGTACGCCCCAGTAAAATGCAATAACTGTGTTGAAAAATGTAGTTTTTTAATTCAATTCTGACTTTCCCTGAAAGCTGGGAATATGTGATGTTGATTTTAGCACTGAAAACCATTTGTTGATGCCATTTGCAGGGAACAAAACAGATGCTTTTTTCTGCCGCAATTTTTTTCCCATTTCTCCCAAAAACGCAAATTTTTGCTGTATTTTAGATAATTTCATGGTCTCCTCCAGGGGAACCCACAAACTCTGGAATCCTCAGGATATTGGAAAAAAGGATGCAAATTTGGCATGGATAGGTTATGTGAACAAAACGTTATGGGGGCCTAAGCATGAACTTCCCCAAATAGCCAAAAAAAAGCTTGGCACAGGAGTGGAAAAGACCTGGCAGCGAAGGGGTTAAGTAAATATGCGTCTGAAGAGTCAGAGGGCAAACCTGACAGCTTCCTGCATCTGGCTACCTCGCATGACCTCTGACACCCAATGGAACAAAACAGAGATGTAAAAAGAGTAAAAGGGGCTACAAGAAGCAAGTAAAAAAAACAGTGCTAGAACAAATACTTCCAGTCCTTCCCCCTTAAGGCCAGGATTCTAGCCATGCTGAAGCTAGCAGGAGGAGATCGAGGAGGGAGTTGGTTGGATGGTGGATGCAAAGAAAATCAGTACCTTTAGTGATTGGAAGAAATCAGGAGGAGACACAGACCAAGAGACAAGATAGCCGAAGAAAGGAACCATCGCTGTCAGCCGCAGTGCCTCCTCTGCGACCAGAGAGGTGGCAAGCACTCACCAAACTCCTTAATTGGAAGTCTGTTTCCCGAGGAACGGATGGAAAGAGATGCTAAATACAAATGCAACATGTGGAAAGATCCATCCTTAACTCAACCAGTGGCATATGACGAGTAATAACTTTATATTTTGTGTTTTGCTCTCATTGTGGAGTGCTGTCAGCCTTAAACCAGCCTCAGAACGCTTAACTGCTTAACACAAAATGACTTGTAAGTATGAAAATGACAGAATGTTCTCTATTTCCTTTCAAGGGTACATATTTTTCGAGTAACAATCCCAATTCCCTGATAAGCTTACAAGGTGAGAAAACCAGGGCTCATGGGTGAGAAACAAGCTGGGGAAATAGAAGCTTTTTTAAATTATCTTAGGAGAGAGAAGGATTAAAAAGAGGCTAAGAATAAGCAGCTTATGTTTTAACAACAACTTACCTGTGCACAACTTTGTTACTTTGAAGGGCCTCTGATGGAAGCATTGTGAATCTGCTGAGGAAAGAGAGGAAAGGATCAGTTCCATGACCTAAGACAAACTTGTCACGTAGGCTCTCATTATTCTAATGAGACTACTGGATTTGGAGCAGCAAGATTGCCCACAGTGTGGTAGACTGAGTCTGACCCACTGTGGGTGACACCTGTCGCTCTAAATCCGGGTTTTGCTCCGGCTAACTAGCAGTGCCTCATCTCCACCAAGAGATAGAGATGATTGGGCTGCCGAGAGCATGACATATTATACTTCTCAGGGAAGTCGTGGTCACTCAGGTCGCATCCGGTTCTCACACTTCGGTCTCATATATAAAAGACAATAAGTAGCATTATGAGTTTTAAAGACTGGTTTAATAAAATGACAGCATTTTAGATAGCAAAGCGTGAGCTGCAATAACCAGGACGACACAACATGACAACATTAAAATGGTGACGAGGAGAGTGAAGCATAAGAATAACGCTATCATATTGTCACTAGAATTTATGGGCTATTTCCTATCTATGTTATAATCTGAGCACAGCATGTTAAACTCTAATTCTGCCTTTCAGGTTCCCCCAGAAGGACATCAACCCTCATATCTGAGCAAAGGCCTGTAGTCTGCGTTAGCTTCTGCAACGAAGCACTCAGCAATCAGCATACAGTGGTGGTTCCCTGGCTAGAAACTCCCTCTTAACGTGTAATGGGACTAGGAAGTGTTTTTATAATAACACAGCTGATGTTCTAAGAAAATGTCCCTACGTAAGGATGTGTATTTTCTATGAATGTTGGAGACTAAACTTCTACCATGTTCACCGGCAATGTGCCAAACTGTAGCCTTGACTGAAGCACAAAGTGATCAAGAATGTCTTGTTTGAGAACACAGTGCTGGGCTAAGCAAACTCAGTTAGATAGTTGTGGCCCCTTGCGCCCCCCTATCGGCACCATGTGTGCACCATATTGAAAACACAGTGCACCATGGTGCAGGGTAGGGGGTAAAAGCATAAGAGTTCCTGATGCTAATGATGTACTGTTCTGGGTTAGTGGCAAAACGTTGGTGCTAACTCTGAACAGTACATAGCGCCCATTGTAAACAATGGTGTCCCGTGCTCTGAGGAGACATTAAAAGTGCTTAAAAAAATGACGCAAAGAAATCTCTCTGAATTCTTCAGTGGCCCCATGTGCTCAGCTTCCATTCATAGCAGGGGGGCAATAATGGCATGCTGTCCCCTCTATGTCCTCCTCTGTGCGACATTGCCAGCTACATAGCATTGTTACCCCTAGCCCTTAAGGGATCTTTAAATTACAACCACACAATGCATGCAACATAATATATGACAGTGACACTTTCTGCGGGCGTCGTTGTGTCATCCCAGGCCCCACCATAAAGACTTCCAGTAACTTGAGGGATTGATTTTAGCTCCAACATCCACTATCTGGAGGTATTTTAGTTGTTTTAAAGCTCTAGGATCTCCCTGTAACTCTGCCAAGCCTTGGGGATTGCACTTCGTGATAACTGAGTCCGTATCACCTCTGCTCCCCTCACATACCCCTTAAGTACAGCCAGCCCATTTCAGGGCATCCCTAATGTTTAGCAGGAAAATGTCTGTATCCGCATCAGACCAGTGTACCCCATCTAGCGCAAAATTACCACTTAGATGCCTACTGAGCAGGCTAATAATCAAATATCGAAAAATTGGTACTCAGGGAGAAGGGTATGCCTACACTTCCACTGCACTCTTAACTTTTTATTAGGAGACTATTTATAACCAAACATACCATCATTAAATCAGTACAAATTACTTTGTATGTTTATCATCCAGACCAAATCATTCTTCAGTTATAAAAATCTTATACATTTTCAAGCATAGGTGCTCCTAAAATGTAACGGCGCAATGCAGTGAATAAAGTGATAATTAAAGTGTTTTGTACAATATTCACAAAAATGTGGTTAAAAACAACCAAGAAGAGCAGTGAACTTCAAAAAGACCCCTTTACTCCAGGTGTCTTGAAGTCACCTTATATGTTAAACCATATTTAATGGTCAACGTTTCGACCCTATATAAAGTTAATTAACGGGTCATCTTTAGGACTAATAGTTTTTTGTGTCGGTCACACCTAGGTAAAAACAGAAATAAAGACTTTTTCTTTTTATAATCATCTCTTCAATGTTTACATCTTTTATCAAATTTTTCTCTTCCAATTGGGAGTCAAAAGACACCACTCACCTATTTTGCAAGGTTTTTTTCTTTAAATTCCATTAATGTCTTCACGTCAATAGCGTTTTTCTAAAAATGTAATAATATAATAAATACAATTGTATAGTAAGGCAATTAATTATTACCTCACTTAGATTTGTTATTAATAAATGCCAGTGATTACCTTTTTATGGTCTCAATTATTATTTATTATCCATATCTCTTTATATCTGGTGACTTTATATATTGGACTACTATATAGCACCCCGTGAAAGTAGATATCAGTAAATATAATTTACTCACATGACTTTCGCCGTGTTGAGCAAAGAAATCTTATCATCTAGTCCGTTCTTGTCATGGCACAGAATCACATGCGCCCTAGTATCCTTTAGGAACGCTCTGTAAAATAGGACAATTCTCTGTATTTAAATCACTGAACTCCCTCTGTTATTTCCAAAAATCAATCATCTTAATCACTTTTTTATTAGAGTGCACATGAGCATGTTGTTGACACCAGATCGACTACCTTCTTGAAAGAAGCATAGAAAACTTGAAACTGAAAGCCCTCCCTGAAACCTTAAAACAACAGTTCACGCTCTGCTGATCTAGGGTAGTCTTTAAGGATATGGGCCAAGGGATTAAAAGTTATGTGAGATGGTAATATCATAGAGTGTTCTTCGTTCTTCATTTATCAGTCTTACTTATTGGTTACTGGGTGCCATCCACGACACATGGAGCAGTTGTGAGTGAAGTTGCAAGTGGTGCCTCAAGAGCATGCCCCAGTGTTGTATAGTCTGGATGAGCTTATGGTCATATGTTGACAGCCTCACTTCCCCCTCTGTGGGCCGTTGCCCCTAAAAGAATGCCAAAACTGCAGTTTAACATAGTATGGCTTTGTGTGTTTGTGCTTTGGGAAATAGGGGTATTGCCATTACCCAGGTACTGCATACAGAGTTCAATCTCGCAACAGTCCCATGACGCCTCAGGTGCTTACTCCATCTTCTGTCAGAACTCTCTGTCATAGTTCAGCCAACCCCTGCCCCGATAATGCTTATACGCCTCGTAAATTACCCTGTTATACTTTCAGAGGTCCGGTCCCTGTTCAGGGAACTTCTCCATGTTTACTGTGGGCAGCACAGCAAACACCTCTAGCCAGCGGTCTACTGTTTCCTCTTGCCTAACCTTCCTCTTCCACTTATGTTTATCCACATCTTTACTGGACACTGTTATGTCTGCACTATCCTTGGTGAATCCAAGCAAAGAGAAAATGTCAATTAAGTCCTTGTTCCATATTCTCTACCAGGCTTCTAGGAGAACTCTCCATGCCAAGGATGACCTTCCTGTCATCAAGGGAGGATGAGGCATGACCAAAGCCCCCTTGTTACTCCCACATGTGACAATGTCTGCAGCACCCATGCCTGAACCCTCCATTCCCAAAACGGAAGACTCGCCATGCACCTTTGGAGGAGGGCTGCTGTCCTGCCCCCACACCTGACTTGCTAATGTTTGCTTGTTGTAGCAGGCATATCCTGATGAGCCATCTAAGCTGGAGTGGAGGGAGGAATGGTCACTTACATCTGAATGGGCTGTGCCTGTCCTCACACAATGCAGTCTCCAACCCCCAGGTGTGTGTCTAGAGCCTGGCCTGGAAAGACAGGATCCTATAAACAACAGAGAATTTCCTTTGAAGTTTGCCTACTTCAAATGCAGAAAAGGGTATAAGTATTGGACTCAATACCCCAGACTTTTAGATCACTTCTGGATTCAGGAGGAACCTGTGACTGCTTTGTTGGGCTATCAAGCAGTTGCTGCTTCTGCCTGTAGAAGGGGACAAAGTCTGGACTTTGTTGTGCATTCCTGCTTGGGAGGTATCTCCAAGGGCTTGGACTGAGCTTGCCTACTGTTTTAAAGCCTCAGGGACAAAGAAGTCTTCACCAACCAGTTTCTGAATTTGCATGCTGTGGACTCTAGCTTGCCAGAGGGTGCCATTCCAGTTCCTGGGCCCCTGAAAGTGAATTTCGGGTGAAAATCCTGTGAAACTATGCCGGACGATGCTGTTCGACTTAACTAAGGACACAGCTGCATGGAACCCGCAACAGCGCCTGCATCTGAAGCCGTGAACATCCCAGAAGCGTGACAACCCCATCGACTCCGCAGGCCTCACGCCACTGCAGCTGCTTATCCCAAATGAACTGGCAGAGATCGGTGTCGTAGGCCAGATGTTCTTAACATCCAACTCTGTCACAGCACCTGTGACCCTGTGATGTGATCACGACCTGAGAGGTCTCCCCACAGCATCCTGACTTTGACGACGGTACCAAGAGACCAATACCTCATAACCAATTCCACCTCACTTACACCTCTCCGCAGGAACTACCCGATGCTTCTTCATGACACCTCTGCTCCTCTGCCCTGCAGCACCGGAACCAACACTACCTCCGATCCAGCGACGCCTCGCTCCCCGCTTCCATGGACCTGCTTGTTTTCCACACTTTTTGCTAAGGTACTGTACCTGGAGTCTATGTTACTCCATAAACAGCGCCAATGGCATCACATTGCGGGAAACGACTCCGTTACGATGCCACTTAACATCACATTGCAGCATTGGTGCTTCTAGGCACTACGGTTCAGTTTTTAATTGCTAAAGTCATATTTTGAACTGTGTATTGTAGATTTTTATCGTATTTGGTCTTGTTTACTTAGGTAAATATTTACTATTTTTTAAAACCTGTGTGGTGTTCATTTTGTAGTGTTTCACTGTATTACTTTTTGTGTTGGCACAAATACTTTACGCATTGCTTCTGGGTTAAGCCTTTCTGCTCATGCCAAGCTACCAAGGGGATGAGCGGGGGGTTAACCAGGTGTGTTTCTCCTTTGCCCTGACTAGAGTGAGGGTCCTTGTTTGGACAGGGGGTAACCTGACTGCCAACCAAAGACCCCATTTCTAACAGGCTCATATTTAAGAAAAATGATGCACAACTGCGCTAGTAGCACAGTTGTGAGTAAAGCAAAATTCTGCAAGGTAACGCTATTCTCTACCGACATCTGTGTGCCACATTTACAAAATGATGCACAGTGGCTCTAAGGAATGGTTAGCGTAACAAAAATGACGCTAACCTCTGTAAAAATGACGCTAATGTTGCAAAAGTGCCGTTAGAACTTTTTGCAGCACATTTTTTGACCCAAATGGCCTGATTACAACTTTGGAGGAGGGTGTTAATCCGTCCCAAATGTGACGGCTATCCTGCCCTCCATATTACGAGTTCCATAGGATATAATGGACTCGTAATACGGTGGGTGGTATATCCGTCACATTTGGGACGGATTAACACCCTCCTCCAAAGTTGTAATCAGGCCCAAAATGTGTTAGTGCCATTTTTAACAGCATTAGCGTAAAAAAACGCACAAGCAGGAAAGACAATTTTGAAGATAAGATGGAGGATGCAGACCAGGAGAGACCCCAGGGAGATCCCAATCAGCCAAGTACCAGCCAGGAGGGTCCAGCAAAGTCCCAGGAGAAGGAGAAGAGGAAGTGGAAGTGTTGCTTTGTGAGTAGGAAAATGACATCTTGGTCAAAGAGATGACAGAGCACTAACACAATCTCTTCCTCATCTCCAAATTGCCAATACGTAGGAGAGAGGGTATATGGCAGGCAATAGTAGATAAAGTCAACAGTGTGGCAGAGGTGGAGAGGACTGTCACTGATTGCAAGAAGCACTGGCACGATTGCAAGTGCAGAACTAAGGAGAAACTGGCCAGACACAGAAAGGCAGCACCGCAGACTGGAGATGGAAGTCCTCCACCCCAGGAGGACCTGGATGAGCTAGAGGAGATGGTGGCAGAGGTCATCCTGGAGGAGCTGTCCACTGGAATCGTGGAACAGGATACAGCTGACTACCAAGAACTACCACAAATGCCAGGTAAGTTGCATGTGGGGGACTATCTAGAATCTCACAAATGGCAGAAGGAGAAGCTATATAGGACACACTGAATGCATGCAAAAAAGGTTGCATCAGGATACATAGGGCCATTATCAAAAGGTCCCATCGCCACCTGGGCCTCATTTTTAGTGATGCTCTGGTGGCGCTATGCTTACGACATATACACAACATGGTCTTAAGCCACTTACTATGGCTTAACACTGTCTTGTAAATATGGCCCCTATACATGCAGCACTTTGCCTGGAAGGGGCGTGCAACCAGTGTGGCTGTGCCACAAAAACACCCGTTGCAGATTGTTGTTGCCCAAGATCCAAGACAACATGTTCACCAGAGACTGTGACTAAAGTCAACACCACCCTAGGGGTGGTGTCAGGATGGTGTAACAAGGCAAAATGCTATCCACCTTCCTTGTGCCATTGCCTTTCTCCTGTGTGTTGCATCCTGCAGCACACATAGAAATGCCACCTTGCCATAATAGATTGTTTATGTGCAGGAAAGGACACCTTCCTGCATATGAACAATCTATCCCCTCAAGGCATGCACCCTTGCACTATGGTGCAAGGATGCCTGGGTTGGTGCATGGAGATCACATCTGCACAGGTTCTTGGAGAAACACAGGGGTGTGCCCTATTTCAGAAAATATGGTGTATCCCTGTGGTTCAAAAGTGCGCAGCGCAATGCAGCTATTTTTGCTGCTGTACTGAGCTGCGCCACTTAAGAACAAAACCAGGACATCATGTGCAACATGTGGTACGCAAACCACACAGGGTGGGCCAACAACATCTCTCACACACCTCCATGCACCATTTGGGAATGGGCGCAAAAGTGAACTAATACAACATATGGGGCATGTCTGTGATCATCATTTGTGCTGCTGTACAAGTAGCTTCAATTTGACCACGTGACAAGGTTTTCTGTGTTGTGTGAATGGTTGGTGTTGTGCATAAAGGGACAACTTTATGCCTAAGAACAGGCAGAAGTGACATCAATGTTGCACTGCGGGCACAATGTCACTAGCCCGTAAAGCAACAGTACCATAATAGAAATAGTTGCCAATGTGGATCCAAGCTGTCCATTCCCCTCATGCCTCATTAACAAACTCTCAACATGCATGTATTGATCCACATTTTACAGCCTTACACCAACATATACCTCTGGCAAATATGCTGTAAGCAAGAAAATGTCCCTAATGTAGGGAGGGGCGAACTAATGGAGCTGACAATCCATTATTGTTGCACTGTGCCATCCAATTAGCACTTGTGTGGGGCCTGCTAAAGGCAGATGACAAAGTAGTACAAGCATTATATGCAATGGACCTCCCTGTGCTTTGCTGCACTAGTGCCATCATTCATGGTGCCAATGCAGTAAAGCACCAAAATAGTGACAACACTCATTACACTTCTGTGGGAATGTCCACCATGGTGAATTGGAATGTAAATGATGTGCTTCCATGGCGTCCGTGGCTGGGGCAAGGGACCTGCAAGGAATATGATGGTGTAGGATCAATGCACAAAATACCTTGAAAGGTTGCCCCATGTGTGATGCACAATGCAACACATCATTAAAAACTACAACCTGGGGTCGGTAACATGTCACTGAGCCTCCAGTAGCAAGTAAATGATGGCCCATGTCAACAGCCACTACAGTCAAAAACTGAAATTTAACTATCTCATTGCAGAGGATGATGCCTTACCTCCTGCTGCCCTGTCTGTTCTGAATTTCACAAATGACATGGATGATCAGCTGCCGATGATCAATGAAGAGATTCTCCAGGATGTGCTAGGTTCTCTCCAGACACTACTTCCAGTCACAGGGAGGACACATAGCATTGTAGGGTCTACACATGAACCACCCAACTACCAACACAAAGCACCAACCAGTCCTGCCACAACCCTGGACTCCTAGGACCCAGACATCATCTTTCAGAGAACAGTGGTAGGAGTCCAGCAGGAGCTGGCCACGCAGATGGGGATGAAGACCATGGCAGCCTGGAGGGAGTGCAGAGGTGTCTCAGTCCAAATAAGGACAACTCAGCAGCCATCAGAGGAGCCCAGGCTCTGCTACTTGGACTCCAGCAGTCCCTGACTGACATAGCTGCTGTCATGAGTCAGAGGGTTCAACAATTGCCCTCCTAAAGTGGCAGCCCCATGATAGATAAGAGGTTGGGGGCAAAAGAACATGCCCTGGAATACATACAGTGGGAAGTGGCCTCCTTCAGGGAAAACATGGCTGTCTACCATCATGATGTAGCTGCGTGTTGAGAAATCAGCAGTTCCCCCTTGCCACAGTGATGCCTTATGTGTTCCCCAAAATGGCAGCTGCCTGGGCCTTTGGTTCCACATCTTTGTCCCCTGATGTGTGTGTGGCCCCCTCAACTTCAACAAAAGCACCATCCATGGCACAGAAGGCACCATAAACATCAGAGGATGAAGATGTGGAAGGAACAACATTCAAACATTAAAAACCACCCAGTAGCACCAATCTGTGCCACATGGACAGTATCTCCTTAGATCTGTGCTTAAGATCATGCGAGTGTTGTGACAGCTGGCAATGTGCCCTCTTCACTTAACCATGGACTCTGAATGTGCAACAAATGGCTCAGGATATCTCATGCGGTCTGTGAGCTGGACATTGTATTGCATTGGAAAATACACTTGTGCATGTAAATAAATCTCCATATTCACATGTATCATGTCATCTTTTACTGTGAACCATTAGCTCAACTAAATGTATGCATTGTGTGAAACTATGTCAATGAGAATAGAACCTAATTGCCATACTGTCAGACATAATGTCACACACTAGAACATGAAAAAAGTGGCTGGTGATGTTGTGGGCTACAACCAACTTACAGAGCCTTAAAAGTATATTAAACAGATATCCATGCAAGTTGATATACGGCATCTATGGGTCAGAACCAAGTTTCTGGGATTTTCCCTGATGAGGCCAGTACAAGTAATCTGTGTGGAACAGAAAAGGTAAAATTGATCAGTGACGGGCAGCTGTCAGTGTGTCAGGATACATAATTCAGATAAGGTTAAGAAATATGTGATAGGCCTCAGCAATGACAGTTGATGTTTCATTCTTACCTGTCAAAGATTTTGTATGCATACACAATGTGATTGTCAGGAACTGAGGATGACAAGTGTTTTGAGTAGCTGATGTCATATTGCAGCCAATCCAACAGCTCCTTGGTCATTAAGGATACACATAGACGTACATGTAAATCAATACAGAAAGCATACCCTAAGTCATTCCTCTAACTTGGCCAGTGCACCCACGAGAACACCCAGACACTCAATCAACATGGACACCTAGTTGTCTACAACTAAAAGGAATTTATTAGTACTTGAAAACAACACCTAATTAAAACCTAGGGCCTCATTATGACCCTGGCGGGTGGCGGAGGCCGCCCGCCAGGATCCCGCCCTCCAAATTACCGCACCGCGGTCAAAAGACCGCGGCGGGTATTACGAGTTTTCCCCTGGGCTGGCGGGCGGTTCCAGTTAAACCGCCCGCCAGCCCAGGGGAAAACGACTTTCCCACGAGGATGCCGGCTCGTAATCGAGCCGGCGGAGTGGGAAGGTGCGACGGGTGCTACTGCACCCGTCGCGTATTTCACTGTCTGCAAGGCAGACAGTGAAATACATTTTGGGGCCCTCTTACGGGGGCCCCTGCCGTGCCCATGCCATTGGCATGGGCACGGCAGGGGCCCCCAGGGGCCCCGCGACCCCCCCTACCGCCATCCTGTTCATGGCGGCTTTCCCGCCATGAACTGGATGGCGGTAGGGGGGGTCAGAATCCTTATGGCTGCGGAGCGCGCTCCGCAGCCATGGAGGATTCCAATGAGCAGCGGAAAGTCAGCGGGAGACCGCTGACTTTCCGCTTCTGACCGCGGCTGAACCGCCGCGGTCAGAATGCTCATTGGAGCACCGCCAGCCTGTCGGCGGTGCTCCCGTGGTCGGTGGCCCTGGCGGCCACCGGCCGCCAGGGTCAGAATGACCCTCCAAATCTCCACACTATCCTACAATAAACTAACCTATACTAACCTATCTAAACTTACTGCTGCAGCGATCTATCCTAATCTAAACATATCTCACACATTTAACACCACACACTAAATATTGTCTCCCCAGCCCCCTTAAGAGACAAGACACGAGTAGAACATAATTAACTAAAGCCACACATATACTAACTAAACCTATATCCTAAACATTATATATATATTTTGTAACTTTTGTTCTGTAGTTTTGTTTATAGAGCCTCATACTTCACCCCCATGCAACTCCCCCAAAAACAAAAATTAATTACTAAAACCCATCTCCCAAACCATACTTACTCTATCTATAATTAACCTAATCTGTGTTACTTAACCTATCACTACCCACCTAAAACCCCAAAAAACGAATTACAAAATACAGTCGGAGAAGGGAAGGAACTGAGGAGGCTGTGCATTTACATGATTACAGCTTCTTCAGCTTCTTTTTGCAATAGTTCAACAACTTGCGAGCGTTGCCCTGCTGAAGTTTGTCCAATCTTGCCATAATGGCTGACATGTCCCTCCTCATGTCCACCTCAAAGTTTGAGGAAGTCGCTGCTGCAGGTGGCTGTGTAGTCATAGGTTCAGTCGATGTGGAGAGGGTTGGATCAGCTGAGTCACTCCTGACCACTGATGTCATGCCTGATGTGCACTGCACTGTTGTGGCCTGTTTCGGTGGTCCTTCATGTGGGATGGCAAGCCAAGCCTCCGATGATTTTTCCCACCGATATCTCCTGGCCATCTTCCGGTACCCAGCCTGTACCTCCATGATGTGGCAGAAACGCTTTGCCCTCCTATCAAAAGCACGCTTCTGTGCTGTGGTCATAGTGTGAGCTAAAATATAAGGAGAACATGGCATCAAATACTGCATTGGGTAGAGGTAGAACAAGCATGCAATGTACATAGCATCCTCAGATAACACATGCTGTCCACCAGACATTCCACAACAATGTCAATTACCAATTCAAGATTAAACTTCCTACCAGCCATCTACAGTATCATGTTCATGTCACTGGGTTAACGGCTATCCATTGTTGACCATCAAGGTCCAGAGGTAAGTTGACTAGTGCCTCCTTGCGCCACATGTGTGGCATCATACTTGTATGGATCAAGTGCCCCAACAAGTCCCAAATCCCTTTGACATAGTCACAAAATAGCATAATGCAGGAATTCTACCATTTTGACACCCCTTGCATTACATTAAGCCTTGGCCAGGCATCATGTATGCAAAGTGGGGTTCACCCTGTAAGTGGGCAGGAAAAATAGCACTGGGAATTCTAATGAATGCCAATGCATCATTCATATTTCCTTCGGTTAACACCTACCCAGATAAGGCGTTACAAGGGGGCACACCATTGCTTAAAATGGGCCCCTATGTACAGTTCAGGGTTAGGGCCCATATCGTTTGTCCTAAGCCTGAACAGTACATCTATATTGTCTATAGAATTTGTACTTATTGTCCCCTACCCTGTGGTATAGTGTGCAAAATGTCTTATGCAGCACACATGGAGGCTGTATGGGTGCCCTAACGGGCACAGGATGAGTGGCATTGCACTGGGTGCAGCAAAGGTATTCCTTCTTATTGAGCTACTTATGCACATGCATGTTTTATATCTCCTAAGTACCAGGTATACACTCAGCATCCACATTCTATACACATTTTATGTGACCAAGCTCACTCACGATTATCATGATAGGTAGATCATATTGGTTAATTCTAGTTTGCTACAATCCACAGATATGTCCCACTTCCATCTGGAGCAGAGTTGAAATCTCATTGTGGACTCAACTGAATGTTGCCCAGCACAACAAGGCTCCTTGGATGGCCACTGCCCCACTTAATTTCTGAAGAGTAGTGAGGCACCGGTGGTGCAAGTGTCTCCTTCATAAGCCCCTTAGAGCCCTCAACACATGTACATCATTCGCACCATGTCCTGAGTAACTTAAAGCAACGTGTGACACACAATGCTGTAAAATGTGCTGTGACAAATACGTTGGCAACAGGCATGCTAATCAGATAAAAGCACCTCTGACACACATCTTGACTGCCATCACTGTGTGTGTGGACATGCTTTCCTTTTACCAACACCCACAATTACATTGCAGCACAGATCGGCACTAGTGCAACAATCAACTTAATCTACATCCTACACAGTGCATCAGACATGATACCAATACCCTAACTCAAATGATGTTATCTAATTGGTCACACATGCCATTTCAACATTGCATTGCACACATCATACCCTCTCAATAAAACCCTGGAATGACACAAGTGACGCACAAGGTGGCACTTAGTGGCTGCATCGGGGTCTTCAAACTGGGAAACCTCTCCAATTGTGTAGGGTGGAGGTCCACCTACAAGACAGGACAGGAACACATAGCTTAGTGATTTTGAACATTTATGAGCATGGACAACTGTTACACATTCAATTTGCTAAGTTGAGTAAGTGAGTCAACTTTTTGTTAGGACTAAAAAACTACCAATCATTACATTTATGTCTCTAATACAAAGGGCCAGATTAAAGAGACACTGCCACCACCAGAGCATCAATTTCCCTGACACTTCAGTGGTGCTTTTCACTGCACTGTATGTACGAGGAGCTGTTATGCTGCCTACAGATGGGGAAGCATGACACAGTATTCTGCACCAAAGGGACATGCAATGGTTTGTGCAGTGGCCGTCCCACTGTAACACCCATAGCTTTTGACGCTGCCCCAGATTTTCAAGACATCTTACTTTTTGCCAGCCACAAAAGACTGACAACAGCCCAGAGATGGTGTAAGCATGGCAAAGAGTTGAGGAATGCATTAATTCCTCCTTGTTTTTGCTTCTTAGATATGTGTGTAATTTGAAGGCACACACAGTAGAGGTAACATGCCATGGATGTTTGCTTATGTGCACGTAAATGTCCCTTCCTGCAAACTTACAAAATAACATAATGGATGTCTGAGCACTACTATGTGGGCTGCATTATGCAGAACATATAGAAGTGTCATGTCGACATTGTAGACTGTTTATGTCCAGGAAGGTGCATACCTACTTGCACATAGACAATTCCCTCAACACAGACACACTTGCACTGTGGTCTAAGTATGCCTGTGTTGGCACAGGCTGCTGAGTTATGTTACAAGCATGCACAGGTCTGCCGTACTCTGCGTAATACGGGGCAGGCCCGTGTTTCAAATTCAGTGCAGCGCAGTGCTGCTGATGTTGGTACAGCACTGTGCTACACCTGTTTCTCACATATGTGGCTCATAGTAATCACACAGGAACATGCACAGATTTGGGTGCCAGACATATGCACATGTTTCAGATACATATCTATAACAACATGGGGAACAGGGTACTGGCTATTGGGTGAAGCATTGACTCTTGTAGTTGATCTACGTGAAGAAGCAGACAATGACTCAGATGCTTGCCTGTTTTCAATCACATAGCACTAACACATACCTCCATCATGTGCGTGCCATATGTATAATGTTGGGTACCCTGTCAGTATGGTTGCACTTTGCATGTTTGCCACCATACATGAATATGCTACACGTGCAAAGTGGATATAGGCTTCTTGATGACAAGGGAACCGTTATGTAATCAGCCAGCCTTATGCAGAAATATACATTAAATCCACTAAAAGGAACAGTGTAACCAAGTTGATGTTAAGACTTTATTTTTTGGGTGCCACCCACAGCAGGAATACACAGCTTGCATTCCTCAGGCTTGGTTCTGCCGTCATGTGGCACCAGCCTTTCACACTGCCACAATGCCTGCACTTGTCAAATTTTTGACATATGGTTAGGACATACATGACTCTCAGCACATACACACCCATGGCTGACAATACCCCTGCGTCATCTTTCTCATCATTTCAACTTTAATTACTCCATTTACACAGTGTAATGACCATGATGGACATGTAATTGTGTGCATAGGCAACATGTACATTGCACCATTGCACATGTGGGTCTGATATTTGACACTTTATGGGGTATAAGTGATTCGCAATGTGCACAAAAAGGAATGTGCAATTTGTCTAAATGCCATTTGCTTTAGGCACTAAGCTTTCTGTCCTGATGACCCTCCCAAATCATCTTTACTCACTCTCTGTGCTCTCCCCAACATATTGCAGTTTCCCTACACTGCAAATAAAATAGCCCCAAAACAATAAAACACTACCCCACCTAACATCAAAAGACCATGCTAACCCAAGACAAACACCTGACAAAACAATTACTATGACAGGACAAAAACACTACACAAGACTCTGCAAAATGACACAATTCACAGGACAGCTACAGGACACAGCACAGAACTCTAAAAAAACACCACTACTCGACCAGCTCCACTCACCCTCTCACAATCACAGACAAAAAGACTGCAAAGTAAAAGTGAAAGTAAAATCACTGCACAATGTTTGCAGCAAGGAAGTCCTTTTTCATCACTTCCTGGGTTTGAATGTCACGTTTTCTGATATGTGCCATTTTTTTAAAAAAACTTGACAGTCCGGTGTGGTATTGTTTCCATGAAGGCTGACCAGGCCTGTTGACTTGCAATTGACGCACAGGGACCAGGCATCATTTTATTGATAAGCAGTGTATGGAGAATTGGTGTTTGTGTCAAAAGTTTTGATGCATAGTGGGAATGTGTGGATTTTGTTGGAAAGGCATACAGTGCATCCAGATCCACATACCTTGTTAATGGGACTATGCATGTATTTAATCAGTATGGGATGGATACGTGTGCGTGCATGTGCATTCATATATCTAACGTTACATCGGAATGTGTTACCATGTGTTTGTATGTGTGTGTGATGCATGCGATGAGTGACACCATTTGCATATGTGCATGTGTTGGTAGACTTTTTCAACATACATGTTACCACATGTGTACTGAGAGTGTACATATGTGATTTAACACATAATTATGGGTCTACCACATTGTCAGGTCTGATTTTCAAATCTACTTTTGTCAGTACCACTTTAGATGTGATGGGCTATGTCCAATACATGATCATGCATGTGATACCCTTGACAAGTCATACTCAAAAGATGGCTCGGGTTGATTTCACATAACCCATGACAATGTGAGTGCATGTAGTGTATTGCATGGTTCAGGGTTCATGATGCTATGCTACACATGTAACATATGGTTGCCCATGCATATATGAGGCAGGAGATGGTGTACTGACATGTGTCAATGAAGGTTAATATGTGACCTGTGTGTGGAAAGATATGTGTAGTGTAATATGTGTAATGAATGCCAAAGCGGTGTGTTTATGGGATATGAAACCTCCCAAATCTATCTTCCAGCATGGACATATGTTGGCCATTGTTTCATGGCTGTGTATTCATATCAGTGCCACCTGTGTTTCCCTATATGGGAAAATATCTGAAGGTCATATAAGCCCATGTATGATCATGTGATACATATACATTTTCATTAATGGAACGTTGACTTTTGTGCATACTCCAATACACAATACAAGGCCTGTACCATTGAAGTGGTACATGTGTGCTGAGAATTCAGACATATGTGTGCAAGGCATAAATGTGGCACATGCAATCGACCACAACAGGTTTGTTTTGACTGTTACATACAATGACATACAACTGTATAGTAGGGTTGCAGTAAGGCAGTGATGGCACCCTACTCATCATTGCTCCTCTGGCACTTTTTGTGCCCACACAGACCCATGGTTGCATGTATTGATGCAGGTTGATGGTGCTCCACTCAGCTCAATCCACTGTGCACAAGCATCAAGCCCCTGACTGTGTCAAGAGTCAATGTAGCCTCAGCAGGTGAGTTAGGAGGAGTAGGGCGGGCATCAGTTTTCATCATGATAACTTTTCAGCAGTGCATTGCACACTCCCCTGCAGACAGATACCTGCACAAATGTGATCCCATGGCCTGGTTTGTTTTGTTTCCTTTGGGGTACTTGATGTCAGGCTTGCCATATCATGCACAGGGGACTGGCTGCTTGTTTGTGTAGGACGTCTCATCATTTTGCATGGTTTGACACAAATGATTGTACATTGTTTGTATTTTCCATATGAAGCTTGTTTAGGGCATTTATCTCTATTCTGGCCTGCTTATGTTTTCCAACCCAGGGGACAGATTATGCCATCTGTCACTGCCTTCTGTCACAATAGTTTGCAATGGGCAACTACATCAGTGTTATTGTTGTTACAAACATGACTAGGTTATGAACTGACCTAGATATCTTCTGTGGATATATGGCTGCTGATCACATGGCAACATTGTTGTGTTGCACAGTCTGGTCTATGTGTGTACCTTCGCCAACATTAACAACATATCTTGTTTGGAACTGATTTCATACTACATTGCTAGCATTGTTTATGCTCCTTTCCCTTTGTACACATCTTCGACAGTAACATTGTCCGGTCATACATGGGCAGGATGCTACTTGAGACTTGTGTACATTGAAGATGTATTCATCTTCTTCTACCGGTACATGATAATATCCCTCCCATTTTCAGGCTTTGCTAGATTACATGACTTCCACACACACATGACAGTACACCAGCCACATCACTTGTGTAGTGTCCGAGTGACCTCCCCATGTTGTAGCTCCAAGTGTCTGAGAGAGTCTCTTGTTCTTCCACATCCTTTGGTGTACTTGGGCATGCACTCATATCTGCATTCCACAACCTATGTCACTTTCACCATGACTGAATCTTGTTAGTGTGTGAAGTCATCTCAGCTATGACTATGGGCCTGATTCTAACTTTGGAGGATGGTGTTAAACCGTCCCAAAAGTGGCGGATATACCACCTACCGTATTACGAGTCCATTATATCCTATGGAACTCGTAATACGGTAGGTGGTATATCCGCCACTTTTGGGACGGTTTAACACCGTCCTCCAAAGTTAGAATCAGGCCCTATGTGATATACCACATGCACAATTTATGTCTCCTTTTTCACCCATACAATTGTGGATGTTTGGACATTGCTAGACTTACATGCACATCCCAAACCAAATTGAAATGTGGGAGACCTAGACATTTTAGGGTTTTGGTCCCAGTAGGTCACTTTCTCTTGGTTAGATATGAGAGTGTCACTCAGAGGTGTGTTTTCATATGTTGTGTGTAATTGTAATTGTAATTGTAATCGTATTTATATAGCGCTTACTACCCCTGACGAGGCGTCGAAGCGCTTTTCGATGAGTAGCATGCTACTCCGGTACCCAACAAGAATTAGTGATGGATTAGTATAATTTAATAAAGGAGTACAGTTTTAGTATTATTATGAGTTAATTTGAGTTGCGGATATGAGAGTTTGTTAGTTAGATTGACTGGAGTAATGGAGGGGTGGAGGAGGAAAGAAATCCAGAAGTGTTAATTGGGAGTTTATCCTTCATTTGCTCAATCCAAAGGCTTGAGATGAATAAAAGGGGGGCGGAGGGGAAAGAGGATGTGGAAGGGTTAGGGAGAGCATAGTAGCAGGGTGAGATGAATGCAGGAGAATTTAGTAGGGTTGTGTGGGAGGTCACAGAGGTAGAGTGAGGTTTTGTGAGTTAGATGTGGGGGTGGAGGGATGAGCTTAGGCAGAGATATTTAGGAGATGGAAGTGGTCGAAGGGATTTGGGATGAGTCCGAGTGAGAATGGAGGATAGTTTGATAGAGACATGACATAAGAGCGATGAGTAGATAAGTGTGATAAAAAGAGAGCAGAAATTCATAGAAACATGCCAGGCACAGAAACAACATATACACATATATATATATATATTTATACACACACATACACATGACTATACACACACATCTGCACATACAATACATAATTAGAAACATGGGTAAAAAATACTTAGTCGTCCATCCATCATCCTGGTAAAAAGGCGGGAACTCCCCCACCTACCTCGAGGGTGGACGGGGCGTGGCCCAGCGGGCGGAGCCCACAGGTGCTCCACAAAGGGAGAAACCCTCCACTCTGTGTCTCCAGCAGAGGAAGACAGAAACCGCGCATCCCAGTCAGACACAGACCACGCTCCAGCACATCATCAGCTCACCTCCAGGAAGGATTCCAGATCCCCTCCGCCATGTGATCTCTGAGCGCACAGCCCCGCCCCGCCCCATCCCTGCTAAGCCCAAGAGCCAGGGTGGGCCGTCCTTTCCAGAAGGTGAGCTTCAACGGCGGCATCTGCCGCGTCCACATTGTACACTAGGGTACGTGATGGGCCACGGGGGCAAAACGTCTTCAGCAACCTTGTGTGCCCCCGGCAATGTAATTGCCACTAGTGCGTCCCCGCGGAGATGTCCTCGCGCCCCTGCGCATCAACAACGCACCACGCGAGTCGGCGGCAAACGCAGTGGGGTCGCCTTGGAAAGCTGTCCATCATTCTGGCAAGAGGTGGGAATTCCCCTACCTACTTCGAGGGTTGACGGGGCGTGGCTCAGCGGGCGGAGCTTACAGGTGCTTCATAAAGGGAGAACCTTCTACTCTGTGTCTCCAGGAGAGGAAGATAGAAACCGCGCGTCACAGTCAGATACAGATTACGCTCCAGTACATCATCAGTTCACCTCCAGGAAGGAATTCTGGATCTTCCTCTGCTATGGGATCTCTGAGCGCACAGCCTTGCTTTATCTTTGCCAAGCCCGAGAGTTAGGGTGGCTTGTCCTTTCCAGAAGCTGAGCTTCGACTGCGGCACCTGCTACGTTTATATTGGTAAGTGCTTCCTTTGAGGTTTAGTTTCTGTAAAATGAGCATCGTGGCCTACACAACCGGAGTATTTTCTACGAGTATGTCAGTAAGCGTTACCTAGCATGTTTTATATACCCTGTTTATATTGTACACTAGGGGTACGTGATGGGCCACGGGGTAAAACGTCTCCAGCAACCTTGTGTGCCTTTGGCAATGTTATTGTTACTAGTGCGTCTTTGTGGAGGTGTCCTCGTGCTTCTGCGCATCAACAACACACCACCGGAATCGGCGGTAAACGCAGTGGGGTCGTTTTGGAAAGCTGTCCATCATCCTGGCAAGAGGCGGGAATTCCCCTACCTACTTCGAGGGTGGACGGGGGGTGGCTCAGCGGGCGGAGCTTACAGGTGCTTCATAAAGGGAGAACCTTCTACTCTGTGCCTCCAGGAGAGGAAGATAGAACCCGCGCGTCACAGTCAGATACAGATTACGCTCTAGTACATCATCAGTTCACCTCCAGGAAGGATTCTGGATCTTTTTTTGCTATGGGATCTCTGAGCGCACAGCCTTGCTTTATCTTTGCCAAGCCCGAGAGTTAGGGTGGCTTGTCCTTTCCAGAAGCTGAGCTTCAAACTGGGGCACCTGCTACGTTTATATTGGTAAGTGTTTCCTGTTGAGGTTTAGTTTCTGTAAAAATGAGCATCGTGACCGAACCAACCGGAGTATTTTCTACGAGTATGTCAGTAAGCGTTACCTAGCATGTTTTATACGCCCCGTTTAAATTGTACACTAGGGGTACCTGATGGGCCACGGGGTAAACGTCTCCAGTAACCTTGTGTGCTTTTGGCAATGTTGTTGTTACTAGTGTGTCTCTGTGGAGATGTCCTCGTGCTTCTGTGCATCAACAACGCACCACCGGAATCGGCGGTAAACGCAGTGGGGTCGTTTTGGAAAGCTGTCCGTCATCCTGGTAAAAGGCGGGAATTCCTTTACCTACTTCGAGGGTGGACGGGGCGTGGCTCAGCGGGCGGAGCTTACAGGTGCTTCATAAAGGGAGAACCTTCTACTCTGTGTCTCCAGGAGAGGAAGATAGAACCCGCGCGTCACAGTCAGATACAGATTACGCTCTAGTACATCATCAGTTCACCTCCAGGAAAGATTCTGGATCTTTTTTTGCTATGGGATCTCTGAGCGCACAGCCTTGCTTTATCTTTGCCAAGCCCGAGAGTTAGGGTGGCTGGTGTCACACATACTAATCTGGGTTACCTTGCAGATACATATCAACCATTATAGGTAACTGCTAACCCTTTCCCACCTAGATTATAGACCGGTACATCAGTCTTCACAAGTCTTCACAAGTATTTCCAGATTAGCTACAGGCATATGTCAAAACAACACAATTGTGTGACATATATCCAAAAATGTACATTGGAAGTGCTACAGACCCTGCCTACATTCCACCCACACATTCATGCGGTGGTGCATTATCCCATTTTATTGATCATTCTTGGCTATGGGGCATATATGTGGAGAATGGATCAGCATCCACTGCTGCTCCAATTGACCCTTAATGCACTCCACAACCAACATGTGTGTGCTATATTTGAGAGACAGCAGCACATCATTTGGCAGGGCTGGGGCCAACAGTGCTCACAAAACATAACATAACACCATTGATATACAGTGCAGAGTTAGGGTCATGATGGTCCATTGATATCAATGGTGTTCCCCCTTGTCACACCTGCTCAGTGCTGGCTTTACAGCTACCCGCCTGAGATGTGACACAGTTTAGTTCCTTATTTTCAAGTACACCATTTTGAAACATCCCCTACTATATGTACGCCCCCCTTGCATACATCTTGCCTGGCATAGCCATGATGTGGTGCAAGGGGTTGGATTTGGCGCAGTGCAAACAATACACCACTTAGTATTTCTGGTGCGTGGATCTAGTCCTTCAAGAGCCACAAGTGACGCTGATGTGTGGCATGGAGGTGCTAGACCCTCTTACATCAGAACCTATGTTCCAACATTCTTTGTAACTGTTGTGTTTTTTTCCTTCTCTCTGAGGTATGAGCAACTTTCCAATGGTATATGCAGCAAAGAATGAGTACACCATGGACAATCTGATGCAAAGTGATTTAATGGTGATATTTACAACACAAATGTTTGTAGTACAGTGTCTAGGTGTAGAGGTTCACTACAATTTGTTGTCTCCTGCAAACTCCTGAAGCAGTGTTTTGTTGTTCCCCCTCCACCTGTGCTGCACCATTATCATCCTCCTCTTTGATAGGGACATCTACCAGTTCATCCCAGGGGACATTAGTCCAAATACGTATGTTATGCAAGATTGCACATACAAGGATCATCTTGCATATGAGGGGTGGTGCATACATCAGGCTTCCTCTTGTCAGGGCCAGGCACCTGAACCTTACCAATGAGTAGCCCATTGCCATATTGCCCTTCCTGGAAACGCTCATTGATGGTGCAGTGCCGAAATATGTAGGCATCATGGAAGCTGCCAGGATATTTGGCTAGGATGTTTGTGAAGAGCCCGCGGTGGTCCACAATGCCTACACATTTATAGAATGGGTGTGTCTGCGGTTCCTGTAGAGGTGTTCCGTTGCAGCAGGTGGCACAATGTGGAAATGGGTGAAGTCCATTGCACCCAGCACATGCAGGAACCCAGCAATGATTGAAAGATTGCTTGATCTCCTGCTGCAGTTGCTGGGTGTTGGGGAAGTAGATGTGGTGTGGTGTGAAGCAGATAACTGCGTCAAGAACCTTTGGAAGGAAGGCTGAGAAGGATGGCTGGGAGATACCACCCACTTGTGCGCCAGTTGTCTAGAATGCTCCTGGTGCCAGCATATGGAGGACAGCCAGGAGTTGGGTCATGGGTGGAATAGTTGGAGTTTCCGCCCTTGCAGTGATACCTAGCACAAAGTGTTGCAGCAGTGCACAATGGACTTCCACTTCAAAGGCAAGGATGGTTGTGCACTGTCAAAAAATTATCTTCTGCCGTGTATGCTGCCTTTGTGGCTGCTTTGGTGGTGTTTGGGGTTGCGGAGGTGGTGCTTGTAGGAGGCTGGCCTGGCTTATAGTGGGTACCTAGTGGTACTTACACCTTGTGCCAGGTCCAGTTATCCCTTATTAGTAGATTAGTAGTGTTCTAGCAGCTTAGGCTGATAGAGGTAGCTATAGTAGAGCAGCTTAGGCTGTACTAGGAGACATGCAAAGCTCCTACTATACCACTCATATCACTCAACACTATATCATAAGAAACACAATACTCAGAGTTACTAAAAATAAAGGTACTTTATTTTAGTGACAATGTGCCAAAAGTATCTCAGAGGATATACTCCCTTAGGCGGTAAGTAATATACACAAAATATACACACAAACTAAAATCAGGCAAGTAAACATTTAGAAAAGTAGTGTAAACACTGTAGAACACAGTAGAATGCAATAGGAGACAATAGGCCTAGGGGCAACACAAACCATATACTCCAGAAGTGGAATGCGAACCACGAAGGGACCCCAGGCCTAGTGTAGTGTGTAGATGGTTGCTGGGAGTGTAAGAAAACACTAAGGGTGTCCAAAATACCCCACCCCAAGACCCTGAAAAGTAGGAGTAAAGTTACCCTACCACCCCAGAAAGACAGTAAAGTCGAGATAGGGGATTCTGCAAAGACAACCACTGACTGCAAAGCACTGAAGACGGATTCCTGGACCTGAGGACCTGTAAAGGAAGGGGAGGAGCCCACTAAACCCCGGATGAAGGTGCAAAAGGGCTACCTCTGGGTGGAAGAAGCTGAGGATTCTGCAACAACGGAAGGTGCCAGGAACTTCTTCTTTGGTCAGAAGACGTCCCACAGCGTGCTAGAGGGTGCAGAGTTGTTTCCACTCAGAAAGACCGCAAACAAGTCTTGCTAGCTGCAAGAGTCGCAGTTGAGGATTTCGGGTGCTGCCAGGGCCCAGGAAGGACCAGGAGGTCGCCCCTTGGAGGAGGAGACAGAGGAGGCGCTCAGCAACACAGAGAGCCCACACAGAAGCAGGCAGCACCGGCAGAAGCACCTGAACAGGCAATCAGAAGATCTGAGCACGAAGGTCAACTCAGCACAACAAAAGAGGGTCCCACGAAGTCGGAGTCCAACTCAGCGAGTTGGGCAATGCAGGACGGAGTGCTGAAGACCTGGGCTAGGCTGTGCACAAAGGAAGTCTTGCAAAAGTGCACAGAAGCCCTAGCAGCTGCAGTTCATGCAGTACACAGGATTACTCCACCAAATTTGGACAGAAGGGCCACTGGACTGTCGTGGACACTTGGATCCAGCTCCTGTGTTCCAGGGACCACGCTCGTCAAGATGAGAGGGGACCCAGAGGATCGTGATGCAGAAGTTTGGTGCCTACTTTAGCAGGAGGAAGATTCAGTCGACCCACAGGAGATTTCTTCTTGGCTTCCAGTGCAGGGTGAAGGCAGACAGCCCTCAGAGCATGCACCACCAGGAAACAGTCAGGAAAGCCGGCAGGATGAGGCGCTACAATGTTGCTGGTAGTCTTCTTGCTACTTTGTTGCAGTTTTTCAGGTGTCCTGGAGCAGTCAGTGGTCGATCCTTGGCAGAAGTCGAAGAGGGAAGTGCAGAGGAACTCTGGTGAGCTCTTGCATTCGTTATCTGATGAGATACCCACAGGAGAGACCCTACATAGCCCTCAGAGGAGGATTGGCTACAGAGAAAGGTAAGCACCTATCAGGAGGGGTCTCTGACGTCACCTGCTGGCACTGGCCACTCAGAGGTGTCCATTGTGCCCTCACACCTCTGCATCCAAGATGGCAGAGGTCTGGGACACCTGGAGGAGCTTTGGGCACCTTCCCTTGGGAGGTGCTGGTCAGGGGAGTGGTCACTCCCCTTTCCTTTGTCCAGATTCGTGCCAGAGCAGGGCTGGCGGGGATCCCTGAACCGGTGTAGACTGGCTTAAGCAAGGAGGGCACCATCTGTGCCCTTCAAAGCATTTCCAGAAGCCAGGAGAGGCTACTCCTCTTAGGCCCTTTACGCCTATTTCCAAAGGGAGAGGGTGTAACACCCTGTCTGAGAGGAAATCCTTTGTTCTGCCTTCCTCGGACTGGGCTGCCCAGGCCCCAGGGTGGCAGAAACCTGTCTGAGGGTTGGCAGCAGCGGTAGCTGCAGAGAAAACCCCAGAAAGTTACTTTGGCAGAACCCGGGCTCTATGCTGGAGCCCTGGGGATGCATGGAATTGTCCCCCCAATACCAGAATGGTATTAGGGTGACAATTCCATGATCCTAGACATGTTACATGGCCATGTTCGGAGTTAACAAGGTGACGCTACATATAGGTATTGTGTCCCTGCACTCACAAAGTCTGGGGAAATTGCCCTGAACAATGTGGGTGCACCTTGGCTAGTGCCTGGGTGCCCTCACACTAAGTAACTTTGCACCTAACCTTCACTAAGTGAGGGTTAGACATATAGGTGACTTATAAGTTACTTAAGTGCAGTGTAAAATGGCTGTGAAATAATGTGGACATTATTTCACTCAGGCTGCAGTGGCAGTCCTGTGTAAGAATTGTCTGAGCTCCCTTTGGGTGGCAAAAGAAATGATGCAGCCCATAGGGATCTCCTGGAACCCCAATACCCTGGGTACCTAGGTACCATATACTAGGGAATTATAAGGGTGTTCCAGTGTGCCAATAAGAATTGGTAAAATTAGTCACTAGCCTGCAGTGACAATTTTAAAAGCAGAGAGAGCATAAACACTGAGGTTCTGGTTAGCAGAGCCTCAGTGATACAGTTAGGCACCTCACAGGGAACACATATAGGCCACAACTTATGAGCACTGGGGTCCTGTCTAGCAGGATCCCAGTGACACATATCAAACATACTGACAACATAGGGTTTTCACTATGGGCACTGGGCCCTGGCTAGCAGGATCCCAGTGAGATAGTAAAACACCCTGACACATACTCACAAACAGGCCAAAAGTGGGGGTAACAAGGCTAGAAAGAGGCTACCTTTCTTCAGTGCTGGTAGGACACGTTGTCATTGCTGTCTACTGCATGTGCCAAGTTGGAGCATTAACAGTTCCATGTTGTCCAGGGGGTTGCCAATGCTCCTTCTTTGTGTTTTCCTTATGTAGTAGTGTGTGGGCCTCATTTTAACACCTGCTCTGACTAGGTGTTAAATTGATGTTAATCGGACTTTGCATCATTTTTTGGCACCGGTTCCTTAACATGCGTTGTTTTTGCGTTGGTCAGAAAATGTGGCGCTGGAGGGCTAGCATAATTTTTTGGAAGGGAGTGCCTTCCTTGCATATCATTGTCGCTAAACAATGCAAGGTGGGGTGGCACTCCAAAAAATTATGGTAACTCTAGGGACCTGCCTGTCGCACTAGTTCTCCTGCAAAGCTCCCCATGCAGCGGCAGGAAGCGGCCAGGTAACTCTAATATTTGTCACTAGACGGGTTACGCTGCTTTTGCATCAGAAGAAATGGCACAAAGGCTGCACTAAGTTTTCTTAAATATGGGCCTTATTGCATTTGTATGTATTATTGTGTTTGCATGTATTATTGTGTTTACATGTATTTGCACAGTGCCAAGGAGCATCCCGCACTTCATGAAGGCCCCACTGGCTGACGTCACTGATACTTTGTCATTGCTGGTTGATTCAGAGAATGCAGGGGGAGGTGGTGGAAGGGAGGGTCTTGTGATTTAGAGTGTGGGGTCTCATTAATTTTTTATAAGAAGCTTGGCGGGATAGCTCCCTGTCAGTGGTGATTCTTCAACATTTGGCATGCTTGTGGAAATTGCAACACAGCAGATAGGCTTTTTGCCTGGCTCTGACCTTTAGCAGACCCGGTGCCCCCCTTTCTTACCCTTTGCTCACATACAAACACAATGCCAACCCAATCTAGATGCCACTCCCCAAGTGATGTCCACTGCTTTAGGGACGATCACCAAAGAGGCCCAGCCCTGGGAGAAGACCCCTTATGAGACCTCTTGGCTTTACTTGTCCCGTTCTGATGCCCAAGGCAACTAAAAGAAACAGAACTGAAAAGCCGCAAAGCCTCCTAAAAAGGTAACAATGTTTTAACCAAATCAAATTCTGTTTCATAACACTCCACTTTTCTGCAAAAGCTAGACCATTTTTTCATTTGATTGTGACTACCATTTCATGAGGAAATATGTTCAATGCTATTTGGTATGGGACACAATACTAACTAGTTCTTGAAAGACAATCATTCTAATTTTGATATTAGTTCTGAATATCACTGATACTACAACACACTTGTCCCTGAGCCATGTGTCTGGAATCCAAGGGCAAACTCTACTGTACCATAACCACTGTTTGACTGACGATTTCCTTTCAAATCTAATCCACAACTTTTTAGATGTCAACATTATGGCCCTCATCATGGCATTGGTGGTAAATCCCGCTTACCACCATGCTGACTGCCGCCGACATAACGCCTCTGCGGTGGATAACCACCAACCATAGTATAACATACACATACCAATCCGTCACTATACAGCCACACACACAAGTCCGCCAGCCCAAAGGTCAGCGAGGAACTGGCGGTAACAAAACCCACACTGTAACGCCAACAGAACTACACCCACAACATAATGACCCACCAATCACTGGGGCGGACATTCAATGGCGGTAAACCATTGGCAGTACATACCGCCGCGCTCAAAATACACACAATCTAACAAAACAACACTACATTGGTCAATTCAAACTACACACACCTGACACATATACACACACCACACCCACACACCCACACCACTATAAAACACACACCCACACTACCCACAACCCTTTACGACTAGAAAGAATTGCCACAGGAGAATGTCAGCAAGAGCACACACACAACCAGAGCCACATAACATCGTCACCTATACACCATGCACGACCCTTACATTACACACCCCAAAACATCACCCCACACACCCTCACCGACACCACTCACACTACACCCATGGCACCACAATGACACCCCAGATTCTCTGAGGAGGAGCTGAGGGTCATGGTGGAGGAAATCATCCGGGTAGAGCCACAGCGATTTTGAGCACAGGTGCAGCAGGCATACATTGCTAGGAACATGGAGCTATGACGGAGAATCGTGGACAGGGTCAACGCCGTGGGACAGCACCCCAGAACAAGGGACGACATCAGGAAGAGGTGAAATGACCTACTAGGGAAGGTACGTTTCACAGCAGCAAGACACCAACTAGCTCTACAGAGGACTGGTGGTGGACCCCCATCTCCTCTCCCACAACTAACAACATGGGAGGAGCAAGTCTTGGCAATCATGCATCCTGAGGGCCTAGCAGGAGTAGGAGGAGGACTGGACTCTGCTAAGTCAAATCTCTATTACTATCACCCCCCTACCTGCATGCCAGCACAAACCCCCACCCCTACCCTCACTCCCATAACTTCACCATCTCCCACATACCCCACCATCACAACCCACTCATCTCAAAACCAAGCCCTGCATGTAACACCAAAGCATGGTCACCCCTCACAGACCTGCTTGGACACCTATCACCACTGCATGCACACTGGAGAGAATCAAATAGCTACTCACTCAAAGGAAAATCTGCCAGGGCAACAACAACCATAGAAGGCAACACACCCATGCACATGATGTCACACGCAGAAACAATAACCACAGCACCCACCCAGCGGGCCCATTCCTCTGTCCCAAGGACACGTCAATCAGCAGTGTGTCCACCACTACAGGGACCCCAGGCCACCCCACAAACACAGGACGATCAGGGACCTGGGGTCAATGGCAGTGGGCACACAGTTCAGGGGACAAAGGCAGAGGACAACAGGGAAGCTGGGAGGACTGCTGTGCGACAGGGGGAGGACAGGCCCAGGGAACCGGCTCTCCAGGAGGCACTCACAGTGATCCTGGGAGCATACCACCATGACCAGGATACGATGGGCCAGATACTGGACAAGTTGCAGGAGAACATGCAGGTGCAGGAGGGACAGTATCTGGGGATCAGGGAGGACTTGAAGGACATCAACACCACACTTTGGGGATCAGGGAGGACTTGAAGGACATCAACACCACCCTGGTCTCATTGCAGGGTGCTGGCAGATATTGCCAACACAATAAGGCAGGCAGTGGCACCCCAACGGGCCTCTGCCACTAGCCAAACCGATGAACAGCCCTCCACCTCCGCTGCCGCTAGTGGACAGGAGGCTCCGCCGCAAGACCAACAGGTCACCAGCACCCCTCCCGTTGCAGAAGGTGAACCACTGCGCAAATGTTCCCTGCGACCCAGACACAAGCTATAGACTATTGCCAAGACCCCCGCCAGGAAATAAGACTCTCCTGATTGTCAGTCTTGTGTCCCACTCTGTCACACTGTCCACCTTGAACTGCCATTGCTCACCTTCCAATGCCCCCTTGGACAATGCACCTGTGATGCAAATAGAATTGACTCCAACCTGGACTTTCCTCCATCATCCCCCTAGCCCATTGCACATCCCCCTCTACCTCTTAGGTCTGAAATAAACACCCTTTATGGAGTATGTCAAATGATTTAAGTATGTATTCATTTAACAAAGTTTAAACACTGAAAATAAACTGTACAGAAATGTATACATAGGAATGAACTGTAGTTGGCTGCATTCAACACACCAGGAGCGATAGTGGGGCACAAATATCTGCAAATAGAGATTCCAAAGGGCACAGTGAGTGGCCATAGAAGTGGTAAATCAGCCTGCAAGGCACAATGTCAAACACAAAACTGTCAATTAAATGTGAAGTTACACTGTCTTACCTGTGTTTCATTGGAAGTATTGATGAATTATTGCACTTCTGTTGTCCTCATCCTCTGCCTCCTCAACTTAACTGTCCACAAGGTCCACTGGTGCCACACGGCCATCTGCAGCCTCATCCTCCAGCAGAAAAGGCACCTGGCGACGTAAGGCAAGGTTGAGCAACATACAGCGTGCCGCGATGATCTGGCAGACCTTCTTCGGTGAGTAGTACAGGGATCCACCTGCTAGATGGAGGAAATGAAACCTGGCCTTTAGGAGGCCAAAGGTCCTCTCTAATTCTTCTTGTTGTCCCATGTGTCTCATTATAACGTTCCTCTGCCCTTGTCCTGGGATTCATCACAGGGGATAGTAGCCATGAGAGGTTGGGGTAACCTGAGTCACCTGCAAATATCGAGGGACAACCAACCCACATCATACACCAACATCCACTGGGTGGGAACCAGGGCTCACCTATTAGCCACACCCAGTGACTCTGGAGTTAAGCCATCACATGTGGGATGCTGCTATTCCTCAGGATAAAGGCATCATGCACAGACCCAGGATATTTTGCTTTGACGTGGGAGATGTACTGGTCCGTCAGGCACACCATCTGCACATTCACCGAGTGAAAGCTCTTTCGATTTCTAAACACCTGTTCATTTCGCCAGGGGGACAAATGCTATATGTGTACCATCAATTGCCTCAATAATGTTGGTGATATCTCCCATTGCATAGAAATCAGCTTTCACTGTGGCCAAATCCTCCACCTGGGGGAAAACGATGTAGCTGCGCATGTGTTTAATCAGGGCAGACAACACTCTGGTTAGCACTACTGAGACCATTGGCTGAGACATTCCTGCTGCCAAGCCCACTGTCACTTGGAAGGAGCCAGTTGCAAGGAAATGGAGCACTGATAGCACTTGCACAAGAGGGGGGATTCCGGTGGGGTGACAGATAGCAGAGATTAGGTCAGATTCCAATTGGGCACACAGCTCTGTGATTGTAGCCATGTCTAGTCTATATGTGAGGATAATGTGCCTGTCCTCCATTGTTGCCATGTCCACCAGGGGTCTGTACACGGGGGTATGTCTCCATCTCCTATCCATCCACAGCGGTTGTAATCTATGGGGCAAAATGGTGACGAGCTGGTCAGTATCTCTTCTTTCCAACCACTACACTTCAATGCATGTATTGATTGTAACAGTATTTTGTTAGAGAGGTCTAAGTAGTGAATATGTGTACTGTGACGCAGTTAGGAGCCATTGCCTGCCCCCCCTGAAATGGCATCTGCCTGTCCTGTGTGGAGGGACAGGTGGAAATGAGGTAATTTCACTGACGTTGTGCACTGTTGTGGGAGGCAGCCGAATACCGCAGTGCACCTCCTCATTGGTTAACATTGGGCCCTTTGGGGTACAGTGGCCAATGGTGAAGTACGTTGGTGGTGACGGTATGCACCGCCATGGAAGTCGCCGCCATTTTCTATCTCTTCACTCACTTGCTACCTGACCTTCAACAGGAGAGGACCTACACTGCAAGTGCTGGTGTGACCTGTGTCTGGAACTGACCATGGCTCATGTCACTGGGGCAAAGGGCCCCTACCTTCACCGCGGCGGAGTTGGAGCAACTGGTGGATGGGTTCCTACCCCAGGACCTAATGCTGTATGGACCTCCAGACCAACAGGTGGGTACACCATGGGTACGATGCATGGGGCGTGAATGCATGGAGTGCTGTGTGTGAAGGCCTCATGTAGGGGTGGTTGGCGGATGGGCCCTGGGCAGCGTGCTGCATGTATGGTGGGCCATATCTGTGCCAATGGGGATGGGAAGGGGTATGGTGGACCATGAGTGGAAAAGGCAGGATGGTCGGGCTAATACCTTTCCCTGTGTCCATTTCCCTGCAGGTCAGTGCCCATCAGAAAAAGGGAATATGGCATGCCATCGCCAAGGATGTGCGGACTCTGGGGGTCTATGGCAGGCAGAGCACCCACTGTCGCAAACGGTGGGAGGACCAGAGACACTGGGCACGGAAGACGGAGGAGGCCCAACTGGGGATGACCTCCCAACGAGGAAGGGGTGCTTGTCGAACCCTGACCACCCTCATGGCCCGCATACTGGCAGTGGCCTATCTGGAGCTGGATGGGCACTTGGGGGCATCACAGCAGCAACAAGGGGGTGAGTACAGTGCCCCAATATACAACTTGCGCCTGGTGGGGTAATATCCTGGTGGGGGATGGTGAATGTGGGTGCCTCTAGGCCAGGCCTGACATTGCAGAGTAGGTCCTATGTTGGGCAGGGTTCTGATGTAAAATACCCCCAACCAAGCTAATAGGCATCCACTACTGGGCAGAGGTCTGTGGGTCTCAGGTATATTGCAATTGGCGTTAGGTGTTCCTATCCATGGGCTGGTGACTAGCATTGTGACTGGTAGTGCATTGCCTAGTGCATAGGGCTGTTCCCTGTGTGTGTCGTGTACACCAACGTGGTGTTGTTGCTGCCATTGACCAAGTGTATTCTTTGTCTCATCCCCCCACTTTTTGTTTTGTCACCCTGTCGTTATGTGCATAAGCATCATCTGTCAGAGGAGCAGAGGCACCGGTGATGGAGGGAGCTGCATCCCACAGGGCCCAGGAGGCTGAATCCACTGACGTTGAGGGCACCAGTGGGACAGAGGGTAAGGGGAGCACCACGGCATAGACTGGAGGGGACAATTTGGACATGGATTCCTCCTCCGACGGAAGATCCCTGGTGGTGGGGGACACCTCTGTGCCCACCCCAGGTACAGGTACAGCCGCCACCCCTGTACCAGCACCACCCTTCCAGAAGCCCCTCAGCGAGTTTCCAGTGCACGCTCACCCAGGAGGGGTTCCCTGAGCGAGGAGGCTGTTGGGCAGACAACCATTGTGAATGCCATTCTGGGGCTGGCAGCCCAAATGCAACATACAAATGCATTCCTGAAGGGCATTCACACTGGCATGGTGGCCCAACAGAGATCAATCCAGGCTCTGGCCTCCTCTCTGATGGCAGACATTGTCCCTGTTTCTAGTGCACCCCCAACTTCCTCTACCCAATCCCATTCCCATCAACCCCAACCTATCCCAAGCACACAGGCAGATGAGCAGGCACCCAGGACAACACACAAGAGTGGACATGGAAAACACAAGCACCACACTTCATCCCACAGGCACTCACACAAACACCATCCAGATGCAGACATACCAACATCCACTGCCTCCACTGTGGCCCCCTGCTCGTCCTCATCCACCTCCCTCCCAGTTGCGTCTACACTCACACCTGCATGCACAACATCCTCATCCACTACCACCATCACCAGCACACCTATCAGCACACGCCCCTTACTGGTAGTCACCATCCCCACTTCCATGCACACATCCCCTGTGTCCTCTACCACTGTGTCTGTGCTCCCTCCTCCTAAAGTACACAAACGCAAGCACTCAGACTCACAACAGCATCCATCCCATGCATCTGCACCCAAACACAGCAGACAGGCACCTCCTACAACCAGTCCCTCCACCTCCACTCCCAAACCAGCTCCCTCTTCCCACCCCAATGTCCCTAGGAAGCTTTTCCTCTCCACCTTTGACCTCTTCCTGAGTCCTCCCCCATCCCTCACGTCAGGCCAGGGTGGTCAGAATCCAGCCAAGCACCTCAGCCACCCAGTTCAGGGGCACAGTAGTGTCCACAGCTATACCAGCTGGGAGAGGATCCCGGGCACCAGGCAGCCACACTGTTAGGGTGCCTGCACCAAGTGCTGTAAGGAAGGGCAAGGAGGAAACCCCAGCTGCTGCAAGGAAGGGCAAGGAGGCACCCCCAGGTGCTGCAAAGAAGGGCAAGGATGCACCCCCAGCTGGTAAACGGAAGGGCAAGGAGCAAGCCCTTGCTGCTGCCAAAAGGAGCAAGGGGCCATCCCCAGCTGCTGGCAGGAAGTGCAAGGGGCCTGCACCAGCATGCAAAAAGGACAGAAGACCTGGTGCTGGGACTCAGTCGGAGCTCCCACCACCAACCATGGTGGTGCAGCTGTCCGAGGCTGCAGGGGAAGGGCTGGAGCCTCCCACCATCACTGCCAGCACAGCAACCAGCACCGCCACTGCCACCACTGAGTAGCCGTGACCGCCGGCAGACAGTATGTAGTCCTGCATGCATGGGCTGTTGTGCGGCCTGGCTCCTGCAAATCCTGTGGGCCTGACACCTGTTAGAAATGGGGTCTTTGGTTGACAGACAGGTTATCCCCTGTTCAAGCAAGGACCCTCACTCTAGTCAGGGTAAAAGAGAATCACCCTCAGCTAATCCCTGCTTACCCCTTCGTAGCTTGGCAGAGCAGTAGGCTTAACTTCAGAGTGCTAGGTGTAAAGTATATGTACCAACACACACAGTAACTTAATGAAAACACTACAAAATGACACAACACAGGTTTAGAAAAATAGGAAATATTTATCTAACAAAACAAGACCAAAACGACAAAAATCCAACATACATAAGTCAAGTTATGAATTTTTAAAGATTAAATTAAAAAATAGCGCTTAAAAAAACAAACTGCTTCGATGAGGTGTTAACACGGCATCGTGACAGAGTCGTTCCCAACAATCCAATACCAGTGGCACCGGCCACAGAGTCACACAGACCACCAGGTACAATACGTTGGTGAAAAATGAAAACAAGTCGATGTGCGAAGTCGGGGATCGCGGCGTCTGTGCGAAACATTAAATCTTCGCACTTCGAGCTGCGTCGGTCACGATGTGGTGTGGCGACTTCTACGGAGTTGTGGACTTTGGTGGGGCTGCAGCAGTGTCGGGCCTGCAAAGGTTGTTGTGTTCCAGCAAAGATCACGAGGTCAGTTGCAGGCCGCATCACCGGATTCAGCAGCGGCTTCGTTCCGAAGTCGTCCGAAGTCGATTTCCTTGAATTTTCACCAGCTTTTCCTTTCAAGGGCCCAGGGACTGGATAGGGCACCACTTGTCAGGGCAGGATTGTCAGCAGAGAGTCTAGGTGCTGGTAAGGGAGAAGTCTTTGCTGTCCCTGAGACGTAAAACAACAGGAGGCAAGCTCTAAATCAAACCCTTGGAGATTTCTTCTCAAGATGGAAGGCACACAAAGTCCAGTCTTTGCCCTCTTACTCAGGCAGAAGCAGCAACTGCAGGATAGGTCACAAAGCACATTCACAGGCAGGGCAGCTGTTCTTCCTCAGCTCTTCAGCTCCTCTCCAGGAAGAGGTTCCTCTTGTTTCCAGAAGTTTTCTAAAGTCCGTGGTTTTGGGTGCCCTTCTTCTACCCAATTTCTCCTTTGATGTAGTCCCACTCCAAAGCAAAGTCTCTCTTGAATGTGAAATCCTGCCTTGCCCAGGCCAGACCGCAGGCACTCACCAGGGGGTTGGAGACTGCATTGTGTGAGGGCAGGCGCATCCCTTTCAGGTGTGAATGACCACTCTTCCCCCCCTCCTAGCACAGATGGCTCATCAGGATTTGCAGCCTACACCCCAGCTCACTTTGTGTCACTGTCTAGTGTGAGGTGCAGCCAGCCCAACTGTCAAACTGACCAAGACAGGGAATCCACAAACAGGCAGAGTCACAGAAATGGTATAAGCAAGAAAATGCTCACTTTCTAAAAGTGGTATTTTCAAACACACAATCTCAAAATCAACTTTACTAAAAGATCTATTTTTAAATTGTGATCTCAGAGACCCCAAACTCCACATGTCCATCCGCTCCCAAAGGGAATCTACACTTTAATCTGATTTAAAGGTAGTCCCCATATTAACCTATGAGAGGGACATGCTTTGCAACAGTGAAAAATGAATTTAGCAATATTTCACTGTCAGGACATATAAAACACATAACTATATGTTGTACCTTAACCATACACTACACCCTGCCCTTGGGGCTACCTAGGGCCTACCTTAGGGGTGTCTGACATGTAAGAAAGGGGAAGGTTTAGGCCTGGTAAGTGTGTACACTTGTCAAGTCGAATTTAGAGTTAAAAACTGCACACACAGACACTGCAGTGGCAGGTCTGAGACATGATTACAGAGCTACGTATGTGGGTGGCACAACCAGTGCTGCAGGCCCACTAGTAGCATTTGATTTACAGACCCTGGCACCTCTAGTGCACTCTACTAGGGACTTATTAGTAAATCAAATATGCCAATCATGAATAAACCAATCAACCATACAATTTACACAGAGAGCATATGCACTTTAGCACTGGTTAGCAGTGGTAAAGTGCTCAGAGTTCAAAAGCCAACAGCAACAGGTCAGAAAAAATAGGAGGCAGGAGGCAAAAAGATTGGGGATGACCCTGCATAAACTAAAAAGTCCAACAACACCCAGGTGAGAGACTGTGACCTTGCACTCCCCAAGATCTGCATCACAGGGCACAATGTCCCCTCCAGAACCAGTGGAAGTAGCCATCCACTCACCCCATCCTCCACAGGATGAAGCTCACTGGGCACAATCCCCTCTCCAGAACCAGTGGAGAAGCCATCCACTCACCCCATTTTACACAGGATGAAGCTCACTGGGCACAATGCCCCCTCCAGAACCAGTGGAAGTAGTCACCCACTTGAGAGACTGTGACCTTGCACTCCCCAGGACAAGTCAGTGGGCAAATCACCCACTTGAGAGACTGTGGCCTTGCACTCTCCAGGAACAAGCACATGGCATGTTGCCCGCTCCAGAGCATGTGGGCAAATCACCCACTTGAGAGACTGTGGCCTTACACTCCCCATTACAGAGTGATGGGCATGTTGCCACCTCCAGGACCAGTTGTGTTCCATCTTCTGGTTGAGGTGTCCCCCCATTCTCCATCCCCCTGAGGTTCCTGTCTATTTTTGACCTGATGTCCCTGCAGTGTTCTCTCCGTGTTGTTGCAGGAGTGAGAATGGGCCTTGGACTTTGTGATGTGGCCCTGTGGCCCAAGGACATTGAGGACTGGCAGTGTCCCTTGCATTGTAAATATGTATATACTTTTTGATTTGGTTGCACAAATTTCACCTATATTTATCTTATGACGGTCTTTTTACACTATAGTAGTTGTCCTTGCATTATTCCTGAGGAGCACGGGGTGTATATGTTATCTTACTGCATCGGTTGTGTGTGTGGTGTTGGGGGTGGGGGTGTTGCATGTTGAGTGTGTGTGTGTCACTCTCTTTTTCTCCCCCCCCACACCTGTGTGCTAGGCAGCAGTATTCACTGTGGTCGTCTTCGCCGGCATTGATGTTCGTAATGGAGCAGAAGGTAGAAGAGCATGGGGAAGACATGCAACTTGGGCTCCATGGCGGCATGGTTCTTCCTTGAGTGTCCAGAGGTGAGTCGTTTCCCTTCTGTGCAGTGTTTACACCAGGCTTTTGATGTTGTTGGTACCACCCCGGAAAAGGTGGTGGGTTGGACTGTCATATTGCTGCGGGCGGTACATTGACTTCCGCGTGGCTGTTGGTGGTTACCGCCATGGTGCCTGTTGGTTTTGCCCTGGCGATCGGTGTGTTAAAGTGGCTGTCTGTCTGAGCGGTTTCTGCCTTGGTCATAATTTCATATTTATTTCCACCAGCCTGTTGGCGGTCTTACCACCGCTTTATCACCAACCGCCAGGGTTGGAATGAGGGCCTATGATTTTTGATGCTTTAAAACCATGTCCAGAGAAGGGTTTGATTTAGAGTTTGGCAAGCGGTTTACTCCATCACAAATTTTAGGGATATCCAGTGCACCTTGTAACAAGTGGATTATATTCTTTGGCACTTCTAACAAGGTGGATTGTGATGGAGTAACCCATCCACCAAACTCTAAATCAGGACCTTAATGTCCATGTGATTTCCTCAGTTCAGCCCCGTGCTAATTTCATCATTGTTACATGTGTTCTATTAAGGGAGTTTGCAAAAAGTGTGTTTGCGTAATTTCACAAAAGGGTGGTGAAATTACATGAAATTACTCATAATTACACGAAATTTGAATCCATTATTTAGTTCTGCATTTTAGCATGAAATGTGACTTCATATTAGTTTTTGGCTTGAGGATGCATTCAAGCAACACCACAAACAACAACCACTCGTGTGCTGGTTTTCCCATGCATTGATCATACATTTTTTATGCAAATTGATCCATCCATTGTAGGTATTTACTGCAAATGGTGCAGAATTAAGCAAAGTGGCTCAATGAGATAATTTCAAGAATTTTGCGTAAGAAGTATAACGCATAATGCCCCAAATTGCATGAATTATGCCAGCATAATCTACATTTCTCCCAGGCCTCGATCTACTGTAAGAGAATACTTCATATTGCTATCGTAAAATGAGCATTCACTTTTCTAAGGTTCCAAAATCCATTTCTATTTTATTACATTAACTCAAATATTTTGCTGTGTGCTTTCTCCTAAAATCAATCTAAGTAATTGTTGTCATATGTTTTGTCGTTTTTCACTTTACATTCCTAAACAGGACTGACCATCCCCTTCTCTAGAGGGAGATGATACCTATGGGGGTGGTAGCTGTCTGCTCCCTGATGATCCAATTCGTAACATTACAGTTTGTATATAAATGAAGAAAACCTCGGAATTCTGAGTTGGCTTGGTGCAGAGGTTAGAAACAAACTGAGACTATCGACAGATGTACACTTATACAAAGCTTCAAGAATGTCTGCCTACAATAAATATGGCAAACGTCTGAATGTTTTGTAGAAGACTTCAGCAAAATCTTTACTCCTTTCATCAAATAAGGTTCGGCTGAAAGACGGCTTGGCCATTCTGTTAGCTAATAACATGCAAGGTTGTATGGGTCATAGAAGTTTGAGTTCTCCTTATTTAAAGATGGCTTGTTATAAATGGAGAAGAGGGAGGAATCTTTTGTTAATCAGCCTCTTTAAAAATATTTTTGATAATTCTGTGGTGAACGTTTCGCCAATGAACTGCAAACATATTTTTGAATTCATGTTAAGGAGAATTCTATACTGTGAATAATCTCTCGCTAGAGAATGGGATGGTCAGCGCTGTTCTGCCAAATTGCTTAAGGGAAATAAACAGTTATGAGCTAGGAGATTTTCCTGATAGATTAGAGTTTGCCTTTAATTCAACCCTTTGGGATCTGTTCTGAAAAAGTGTGGATGATGATAAACATTGAGCCTGGAACAAGCTTTTTTGAGGTGTCTGGTCTATAAAACTACCCTGACGGTACAGCACAAATCTTACTATCCTCCCCCTGATAGTCCGTAAAAGGTATAAGGGCCTTTTCGACAAAAGAGGCCAAATTAAAATTTCCCACAACACAATAATTTTTGTCGGTTTTGGACCCCAGTCCTATACATTTTGTTTTCTTTACCATAATTATCACATTTGTTACATAGTTTAATCTAGCCACTCTTTTGTCTACCCAGTGTTTGACTTTCATATTCAGTTCTTCCCATCCTTCATATTAGCTGGGTAAGGGGCCCCTTTTAGTACAACAAAATAGGTGTACATTCTGGTGGTAAATGTAGAATTGTGACCAGATTATCAGCATGGTTATCCTCATATGAGCCTGGACCTGCGCCATACTCTCTGTCCATTGTTGTCAGTTGCGCTGACATTGTAGGCTCACTAGTTGAAGTACCAATGTCAGCGGACCCCAATTGACAAGCTGGCATATGCCCTCTATCAGACCCATCAGGGCACCACCTCTCGACTTCCTTTCTCCTCTGTCCATTGTAGTACTACCATGTTAGATAGCCGTTTCATTGTGGCCTCAATGGAACCTAGTCTGGCAATAATAGGTTCTAAGAGGGATTTTATCATGTCCTCAAAAAAGCTCAAAGAGTTGCTCTAAACATTCTGTAGCTGAAGCCTTAGAACCAGCACTGCCTCTACCAGACTGGGCACTGGGTCATTTCACTGCAGGGGTCTATTGTTACTCAGTGGGCCCATGATCTCAATCCGCGAGGCAGAGGAGTCTGGTGACAGTTTTCTGTTTATGCCTGGCAGATGGCCCTTTCAGTTATTGGGGTGCAGGTGGAAGCTCACGAGTACCTGGAGAAGGAGAGTATTCAAATAACAAAGGGGCTTCCATCACGCACAGATTAGAAATCACCTATTTAGTGGCAAAACCATGTTTACAAATAATATCTCCTGCCTCACCCCTTAGATGAATGAATGCAGAATCACTGTCTTTCCCCACATTCTCATTATGTTGTCTGGTGTTTAACGTCTCCTCAACATTATCTATTTATTAAGGACGCTTGTTATGTTGGATGAAAAGGAAGCAATGCTAATGACTCATGAGGTTACCGCTTGCACGATCTGGGTTGACCCTTTCCTTTTCGCCATGTTAGGAGGTCATGCATACGCTCACTTGTAAGAGTTTGGGGAGGCCCAGCCTCGCCCTGATGCAGACGGGCACAGACAGCCCACTCTTGTCACAGGTGTCAGCTTGCCTCCTTGTCCAGAAGCGTTATGTAGACCTCCTGGCCCCAGCAGAGTGATGTACTCGGTATGCAAGAGCATATTTTCTTATTATTAAAGGCATGACAGAATTGGTTGAATCTTAATTAGCATATTTAACTTTCAAGTCAGGCCATCGTTTATGGTGCAATATGGAAAGTTAAATATCACTTGTGGATTGCAGCACTTGTAACAACCACTAGGCTGACAAAGAAACAAAAGCTTTAGGCCTACATGTGTAGCTTGACTGCTGTAGCTTTTAAATCTGCAGAAGTACTTTTCAAAATAATTGTTTTTGACAGGAAATAACCCTACTATAAAATAAGTTAGCCCTAAGGAGGTGTTTTGTCTCACAATGTGCCTAGTATTTAATAGTAGTACATATAAGAAGATACATGCAAGAATTTAGTGTTTGCATGCTGCTTCAGTGGTTTGCCAGCAAAAAAAAAAAAACTATTTTTACCATACAGGGCCATAGCTGATCCTAGGAGGAAAACTATAATGCAATTAAAATACTTTTTTTGCTACCTCTAGTTTGAGATCAGCTGCAGAAAGTTATTCAAATGTGATATGACCAAAGTTTATAAAGCGCTCACTCAACCTGAGGCATCTTGGTGCTGAGAGCATGTGCTAAGGACCAGGAAAATCTATGGCATACAGTAGAATAACCATTTTTTAATCTGTTTTCCTAAACATGTGTGATTCTATGTATTTTTTGGGGGCTGGAAGATAATTCCAGAGTTTAGCTGTCAGCAAGTGGAATAATCTGCCTCTATACTTTTTGTATTTAGTTCTCGTACCACCACAACCTTTTTTCTCCAAAGATCAGAGATAATTTCTAGGAACATGCCAAGTGAACTGAGCTGGCTTCTGTTTAATTCCCTGGCTGCACCTTTCTCCATGATCCTGATTGTGCTATAGACTTGGATCTATCTGTGATCCTGGCTGGGCTATAAACTAAAAACTTGAAAAAAGGGGAATGCGATCTGACCATATCATTGAAATTGCCATGTTATTTTTTATGAAATTTTAATTGTAATAAAGTGCTTCCAGCGTATGTCCTGTTGTGTGTATTGAAATGTCCACAAGCTCTATAAAGCTGGACACACTAAGCATTTTAAAAACTGCTTTTGATATTTATTCAAAACCAAATTTGATGGTGAAGTTGAATTTTTGATACATATAGAGGATGGGTAACTTTTAAAAACCCCACCCCAAGACCCTGAAAAGTAGGAGTAAAGTCATATTACTTCCCCAGAAACACACTAAACTTGTGATAGAGGACTCTGCAAAGACCACAACAGACTGCAAAGCACTGAAGATGGATTCCTGGACCTGAGGACCTGCAAAGGAAGGGGACCAAGTCCAAGAGTCATGAAAGTGTCTGGGGGAGCAGGACCCCAGTAAGACCCAGATGTATTAAAGGGTTTTACCCATTCTGTGCCAATGGGAAAATGCGTTCGTACATATGGCCCTAAACCCCTGATGAAGATGCAAAATGGCTGCCTCGGGATGGAAGAAGCTGAAGATTCTGCAACAACAAAAGGTGTTAGGAACTTCTCCTTTGTGCACAAGATGTCCCACGGAGTGCTGCAGGATGCAGAGTTGTTTCTTTGGAGAAAGACCGCAAATAAGCCTTGCTAGCTGCAAAGGTCGCGGTTGAAGAAAAAGGGTGCTGCCCGGACCCAGGAAGGACCAGGAATTGCCACTTGGGAGAGGAGACAGAGGGGGCCCTCAGCATGCACAAGAAGGCAGCACCTGCAGAAGTACTTGAAAAGGGGTTCAAGGAAACTGAGCACGGCAGTCGTCGCAACACAACAAAAGAGGGTCCCACCAAGCCGGAGGTGAACTCAGGGAGTTGAGCAATGCAGGACGAAGTGCTGGGGACCTGGTCTAGGCTGTGCATGAAGGATTCCTTGCAAAAGTGCACAGAAGCCCTAGCAGCTGCAGTTCATGTGGTACACAGGATTACTGTCTGGAAACGGGAGGCAAGGACTTACCTCCTCCAAATTTGTACAGTTGGACTACTGGACAGTCTGGATCACTTGGGTCCAACACGTGTTCCAGGGGCCATGCTCGTCAGGATGAGAGGGGTCCCAGAGTACCGGTGATGCTGAAGTTTGGTGCCTGCTGGAGCAGGGGAAAGATTCTGTCAACCCACAGGAGATTTCTTTGTGGTTTCAGTGCAGGATGAAGGCAGGCAGCCCCCAAAGCTTGCACCACCAGGAAACAGTCGAGAAAGCCGGCAGATTAGGCGCTACAATGTCGCTGGTAGTCTTCTTGCTACTTTGTTGCAGTTTTGCAGGTGTCCTGGAGCAGTCAGCGGTCAATTCTTGGCAGAAGTCAAAGAGAGAGGTGAAGAGGAACTCTGGTGAATTCTTGAAAGTCGTTATCTGAGGAAAAGGCCACAGGAGAGACCCTAAATAGCCCTCAGAGGAGGGTTGGCCACCTAGTAAGGTAAGCACCTATCAGGAGGGGTCTCTGACGTCACCTGCTGGCACTGGCTACTCAGAGGCCTCCATTGTGCCCTCACACCTCTGGATTCAAGATGGCAGAGGTCTGGGACACACTGAAGGAGCTCTGGGCACCACCCAATGGGTAGTGATGGACAGGGGAGTGGTCACTCCCCTTTCCTTTGTCCAGTTTCACACCAGAGCAGGCCCTGGGGGTTCCCTGAACCGGTTTAGACTGGCTTATGCAAGGAGGGCACCATCTGTGCCCTTCAAAGCATTTCCAGAGGCTGGGGGAGGCTACTCCTCCCCAGCCCTTAACATCTATTTCCAAAGGGAGAGGGTGTAACACCCTATCTCAGATGAAATTCTTTGTTCTGCCTTCCTGGGAGTGGGATGCCCAGACCCCAGGAGGACAGAATCCTGTCTGTGGGTTGGCAGCAGCGGTAGCTGCAGAGAAAACCCCAGAGAGCTGGTTTGGCAGTACCTGGGGTCCATAGTGGAGCCCCGGGGATGCATGGGATTGGCACCCCAATACCAGATTTGGTATAGGGGTCCAATCCCATGATCTTAGACATGTTACATGGCCATATTCAGAGTTACCATTGTGAAGCTACATATAGGTATTGACCTATATGTAGCTCACACGTGTAATGGTGTCCCAGCACTCACAAAGTCTGGGCAAATTGCCCTTAACTATGTGGGGGCACCTTTGCTAGTGCAAGGGTGTCCTCACACTTAGTAACTTTGCACCTAACGTTCACTAATTGAGGGTTAGACATATAGGTGACTTATAAGTTACTTAAGTGCAGTGTAAAATGGCTATGAAATAACGTGTACATTATTTCACTCAGGCGGCAGTGGCAGTCCTGTGTTAGATTTGTCCGAGCTCCCTATGGGTGGCAAAAGAAATGCTGCAGCCCATAGGGATCTCCTGGAACCCCAATACCCTGGGTACCTAGGTACCATATACTAGGGAATTATAAGGGTGTTCTAGTGTGCCAATTAGAATTGGTGAACATGGTCACTAGACTATAGTGACAATTTTAAAGGCAGAGAGAGCATAAGCACTGAGGCTGTGATTAGCAGAGCCTCAGTGACACAGTTAGGCACTACACAGGCATACACATTTAGGCCACAACCTATGAGCCCTGGGGTCCTGGCTACCAAGGTCCCAGTGAGACATATAAAACACACTGACATATAGGGTTTTCACTATGAGCACTGGGGCCCTGGCTAGAAGGATCCCAGTGAGACAGTAAAAACTCTCTGACATATACTCACAAACAGGCCAAAAGTGGGGGTAACAATGCTAGAAAGAAGCTACCTTCCTACAGAAGTGGACTCCAGAGCTTGGTTGGCTGACCTCCTGTGTGGCTCTAGGGACACAGCAAGCTACAAGAAGCCTTTTCTTGGAGAGACCAACTGACCTGCCGTAATAGGATGAAAACTGGACTCTGCTGGTGTACTCTGCTGGAGCGAGTCCTGACCCTAAGTGCTGTCCCTGCGGTCCTAGGAGCTATACCAAAAAACAAGAGGAACTGCTCCAGAAAATTATCAAAGTTGGAACTTTTTGAAAATTTTAGACCTTCCAAGATATCTGGAGCAAAGGTATACTATTCTGAGAATACTTCATCAGATACACCTTTAGGTTTGCTCCCCTGCAGGACTTTGTATTCCATAAAAAAAGTCTAAGGGCCTGATTTTGAACTTGGCGAAGGGTTACTCCATCACAATGGTGACAGATATCCCATTGGCCAAAATCTAAATCCCAGTCCAGTCTATGATATTTAGATTTCGGGGGGTGGGATATACATAATTATTGTGATGGAGTAACCCGTCCGTCAAGATCTAAATCAGGCCACTCAAGATTGAAGTATTTAAGTGTGAAATATTTGTATTTACAAATTGTTTCAATATTACATAATCATAGTGATTATGGGGACTGCTCTTGTGACTTCTCAAATGTGGTGGTGAGGATCTCTGTGAGTAAGTACATATTCTGTTTTGGTGCTGATGGATGGGTGTAGTGCATCTACCTGTACATGTAGGGGATGTGCCTTTACAGGAAGTGAAGGTGCCTATACAGTTACGAGGGTGCCTGTACAGTTGTTGGGTGTGCCTTTTCAGGGGGTGAGGGTGTCTGTACTGGGGGGAGGGTTCCTGTGCATGGGGGGGTTTCCTGTACTGATATGGAGGGCATCTGTACAGGTGGGAGATGTGTCTCTACAGGTAAGGAAATATCCTGTGCACAGGGATTTGCTTGTGTATGTGGGGGGTGCCTGTGGTTTTACAGGTGGCTGGGTGGTGTGGGGTGCAGGTAGGTGTGTTAGGTCCCTCCTCCATGTGTTGACCATGAAGGAAGACTATAACATTTTCAATGTGCCTTCCATCATCTTCATGGCCAAGGCATGGGGCCTTGCACTCTCTTCCCTATAGACTGATTTAAAGTCATTTTATCTCCTTGACATGTCTAGGCACGATTTCTCAATTCTGTCCAAGACATAGGTCTGTCTGGGAATCATCTAAGAAATGTCTTGTAGTGAGCAGGACCGGCTCGTATGGCTTTGTCGGGGCAGGGTGGGGGGGCACGGGAGTGCAGGGGTGCAGAGAGGCACAGGAGAAAATTAATTAACAAAAAAAAACACTTACCTGCTTTGCTCCTCTGTCCTCTGTCCATTGTTGACTGCAGGCAGAGCTCCCAGCCTGCCCTGCGGCCAATCCTAACGCTGCTCAAAGCAGCATCAGTATTGGCTGGGAGCGCCCAGAAACTGGGAGACTGTGCAAGCTCTCTCCAGCCCAGCAACTGTGTTGCTGGGCTGGAGAGAGCCCTGTGTGAATGTGTGTTTGGTCGGCCTGAGATGGCCGGCCAAACACACATGCGCTTTGAGGGGAGTGCACTGTGCACTCCCCTCAGCTCTGCACCCCGAATGCCCCTCCCCATTCACAGGCAAAGGATAATAAACTGAGTTTATTATCTTTTCCATGTAAAAGGATTTGCAGCGATTGCTACTGGCGGGGGAGGGGGGGGGCACGACGCTCCACCACCCAAACGGAGGAGCTGCGCCTGGTAGTGAGTCTGAAATGTCAGATTACCCCATTGCACATATGTCCTGCATCACATCAGCCTGTTGTTGGAAAAAGTCTTCCTCTTACTGGCAAACATGAGTATCTGCCAGCCTCCTCCACTTGGAACTCCTTCTGATACAACTGTCAGGTCAACCAGCAGGGGGAGGGATGGCACGTGGGACACTGTGAGGAGGAGATTAATGCCTGGGGATTAGCTGCTCCCCACCAGGCATGTTAGGTCCTTCAGACGCTTGAGAGAAGGCTTGGGATGCACTGTCATGGGACAAGTGTGTAGGAGAAGCAACACATTGGCCTGTGAGGAGGTGATAGTTGTGTTAGGGTAGTTTAATGCTGAGGCTGGTTGGCTGACTGCCAAGAAAGGGCAATCCTCGAAAGGGAAGTGAGAGGGCCACTGCTGGTCGGACGTACTGTATACATCAGTCTTTGGCCAGTGGGAAAACAGTGCACTCCTCATAATCCATGCACTCCTCATAATCCATGACCTCCTCCATGACCAGCACCTGCTCATCTTCTTCCTCCTCTTCTTAAGCAGTGCTAACTGCTGACCTTGATGAGGAGGATTGGGTTCTCTCCTCAGATTGCCCACATGCCTCCAACGGTGGATGGTTCAGCCTAATCAAGAGACTCATTGCCCTCAGCACCTGAGAGACAGTGTATTGTGCCACAAAAGAAGGGCTAAAAGCAGCTGAAAGACAGAGGTTACAACATGCTAAGTATTTGCCATAGTATATTATGCTACAAAACAAGGGTTAGAAGCAATTTTTCTGTGCATCTATCTGAAGTTCCACATGTGATCTGGCTTGTGTAAAGCTACATTTCACAGCTCACACTTTAGCATTGAGGTGTTCAATGATGATGTGGTATTGAGATCCCTCGAGATGTCCTAACCACTTGATTATGTGGCAGAAGACATGGCCTTTGATTCAGCATCTTCAAAATGAAGTGACACCTTAATTAGGCTTGAGCATAAAATATAGATGTAGATGAATATACAAATTTAACACTGACATCACTTATTATGTTGGGAACATGTCACAACAACATTTACTGTCAAAATTATGTGGTTATTGTAAACTATTTGGAAAATAAAGGTTTATAACACTAATGGCACACTTACCTGATGGATTGATGCTAGTCGGTCTGATTACTGTCTCCAGAATGTCCTCCATATCCCTGGATGAGGTATGTTGGATAACTGAGAAACTTCTGGGAAAAGCTGAAATGACACAAATCTATATTTCTATACAAAGGATGATGTGTGCGTTGACATCTTTGCGTCATTAGTATACACTTTCAACACAGTTAGTGCTACTCCTCTTTAAATGAGATAATATAAGCAATTTGGTACATACATTAATATTAAAATGTATCTCTAGTCATCCTTTCATTATCTAAAACGTTAAAAAGTAGTATGTTCTTGTGGAATATATCTGAGATTATGAGGTGGCTGACATAAGGGATATTTGACACATACCACATACTGCTAACGTGCTATACAATAATATTTACTATTAGCTTTCAATAAAGTTTATTGTCAGAGACCTTACCAGTGTCTCTTATCCACCCAGTGTGTGGTGTCTGACCATATGTCAAACCCGTACATGGAGCACAGGTCACTGTTGTATGTGATTTCCTGGACAGTGGCACAGGGCCTAAAAGGATATGATTGTAAATTATTTCCTGTCTAGTTGACACATGTTAAAACCAACATATGCTAGTTATGATCACATGTATGAGACAATGATGGCATTTGTGTAAAATATCAATAGGTTGTCTGATGATAATGTAGTACATGGGAGCCACTTCTGGCCATATATTTGTGCAATGCTGTGCCAGTAATAGTGTCTGTCCCATGACTTTGCCTTCCTGCAAGTGCAGGAACCTCTACTCTATTGGGTAGATCTACTCTGGCTGTATGTGGAAATTAAATGAAGAAATCAATAGACATATACATAAAAGGATGAATACGTACAACTTTTTACCTGGGGCCAGATGTACGAAATCAGGGACTTGCAATTTCCAATTTTAGGAAATTGCAAACAGTGATGTACTGCAGTGTATTTGACACTGTTTACGATCTTCAGTGGGTCGCAAATGGATCTGCCTCATTAATATTCACAAGACAGGTCACAATTTGTGACCCATTGATAATGGTCAAAATCACAGGGATGGTGGCATCTGTGATTGCTTTTTCAATAAAGCATTTTTTTTTGATGCAGCCTGTTTTCCTTTAAGGAAAATGTAATGTGTTTAATAAAAAATAAAACTGAAAAGTTTTCCTTTAATTTTTTAAGAGTAGGCAGTGGTACGTGTGGCCAATGCCTGCTCTTAAAAATGTTTGCACACCCAAACACCCTGGGGACCCCTCCCATTTGTGAATGGGTTACGAGCAACTTGAAGATAAACTGCAAATATTTCGCCACCACATTCCGGTCGCAAAACATTAATACAACCGCCCTGCGAGTCACTATTGGAAATGGACGCTTTTAATGCACCCATTCTTACTACCGAATTGAAAACCTATTTTAATGGGTTACTGAATCACAAAATAGGGTTTGTACATCCCCAAGTGATATTTTCCAGTTACAAACGGCTCGATTCTGCAAATTGGACCATTTGCAACTGCAAAAAACCTTCGTACATCTGGCCCCTTGTTAATTAATCGTATTTACAAAACAACTATGATGGTTACGTATTTATGCACAATTTAATGTTTCAGTTACTAAACAGCATTGAAATCACCAGGAGATAAGAACCACTGTTTATGAAGAAGAAATTGGAATATAACATGAGTAGTAACTAAGGGCCAGATGTACGATGCCTTTTGCATGTCGCAAACTGAGAAAAACGCAGTTTGCGGCATGCAAAAGGCCGAACACGATGCTCATCCCCAAATTGCGAGTCGGTACCGACTCACAATTTGGGGATGCGACTCGTAAATAGGAAGGGGTGTTCCCTTCCTATTTGCGACCACATCGCCATTCAGAGTTGCTTTGTGACCGCGAATGCGGTCGCAAACCAACTTGCAGTTACCACCAGTGTCACACTGGTGGTAACTCATTCGCAAAAGGGAAGGGGTCCCCATGGGACTCCTTCCCCTTTGTGAATGTCGATAAAAATATTTTTTCAGAGCAGGCAGTGGTCCTATGGACCACTGCCTACTCTGAAAGAAACTAAACCAAATGGTTTCGGTGTACTTTTCATTTTGCTACTCGTTTTCCTTTAAGGAAAACAGGCTGCAAAATGAAAAAAAAAAAAAATGCTTTATTTATAAAGCAGTCACAGACATGGAGGTCTGCTGACTACAGCAGACCACCATCCCTGCAAGTGCAGGGACTCGCTATGGGTTCGCAAAAAGCGACCCACCTCATGAATATTGATGAGGTGGGTCTTTGTGAGTCGCAATTCGTGGATTTCCTACATCTGGCCCTACGATTCTGGAACTTGTAGAAAAAAGTAAACACATGAGAGTCTAATTCACCATGATTATTTGCACAAACTTGAAGTGACTGACTTCTATAGTCAAGCTGCAGTTCATATTAAACATTTATCAAATTAAGTCACTGTTTAATCATCACATATTACCTGCCATCACATAAAGGTCATCATTCAACCATGCGGGATTCATCCAGATGCCAATCACGATTGGCATATCTCAAGGCTCCTAACTCTCCCCCACGCTGTTCAACCTGCTTATGAAACCCCTGACTGAAGTCCTCAGATTCTCAAACATATATTACCATAAGTATGCTGATGATACCCAACTCTACAAAAGATATTAGCATCCTAAATAACACTGTGACAAAAACTCAACACTGGATGACTCGTAACCACCTTAAACTGAATGTTCTCATAACTGAATTCCTCTTAATCTCCCTACCCAACCACACTCCTAATGTTAAAGAATGGCTCTCACATCTAACAGCCTTGAACTGCACCCCACCCATTTTAATCCCAGCAGAATCTCTAGGAATAACCTTGGACCAATACCCCTCTATGCATGATCACATCAGGGCGCCACCTTGGTGCCAACTACCAATTGCACGCACTAAGGAAATAAAAAACTTTTCCTCTGACTGCAGATCTCAAGATAGTGGTTCAAGCTCTAGTGATCTCCAAACTAGATTATGGCAGTGCTATGCTTGTGGGTCGACATAAAGAAAAACTGGCATCTCTAAAGGCAACCTTCAACGCTGCGGCTCCACATATCACAAGCTCAAAATAAAGCAATCACATTATGCTAGACCTCAAAGCCCTGAGCTGTCTACCATATGATGCAAAGATCCTCCTAAAAATTGCTTGCATGACTCACAAAGCTCTTCATTACAATGCTCCAACCTACCTGACCAAGAAACTTGTCATATTAGGTGGGAATATATCTTTACGAAGTACAGGTTCTCTTCTACTGAAGCCCTGCAAATTCTAAAAAAAGGAAACCTACAAACATTCCTTCTCTGGAATAGCCCCAAACTTTGGAATTTGCTTCCTTCTGAGACCATATCCAACCCTTCAACTGCACTCTTTAATTGAGAAGCAGAGTGTCTACAAGTAAACAGATTCCTTCTATAATGATGATGCAACTTCCACAGGACTATGTGGTCCTACCACATACCCATTGTTATTTATTTTTCTCTTTTTCCATGACACCACTTTATATATTATTTAGATCAACATTCTGAATCCAGACTTTTTTGTTTCCCCACTTTTGTATACTCTTGTGTGCTTACCTGTAGCTTCCTGGTTATCAAGCTCTGATATCCAAAAGGTCATGTTCGTCTTGCTCGAATGTGAAGTTCCCTTGAAAGAAAAGCAAAAGATAAGAGGCGTTTGGCAAAACAGGAATGGTTTGTTTAATTAAACATTACAGCTAGAAGAAAAGGTACAAAAGCGGGGTCTGAGGGCTGTCTCAAAGTACATGTGTTTCGAGCAGTGTTTTATATGTTTCTTTCGGTACAATAAAAGTATTACAGTATTCCCTTTGCAGTGAAGAATATAAAAAGTTGTCTTGGAGTCATGAATAAGGCCCTAATAACAAATGCAGGTGGGCCTCAACCTTGCATGTGCAAAATGTTGGCCAGCTTTTAATGTGTCCAGATGTCCGGCCTGCAAGGGCATGATTACTCTGTGTTACTGTGCAGCCTATGTTCTGATTGGCTGTGTGTTCCTAACTTTATGTGGCATATGACTTTATGGTGTTTGACAATGCATGCACCCATACAGCCATGTGTTTCTTTACTGGGGTCAATCTCCTGCAACCATGGTGGTGTTTCTGAGTTTATCTGTGATCTGAGATTCCTGTTCACATGTTTGTCTGCCAGCTATGTGCTGCCCCACCTGTGACCTGTCAGTCAGTAATCTCAGGCGTAGGTCTCAGAGCCTGTCTGACCACCCATCTTGGAGTAGGGGTTGGAGGAGAGTTCATGTTGGGTGGATTAGCTAATAGTGATGTGACTTTGCTGGTATATGTGATAAAGTCATGGTGCACATCAACATAGACATTTCCATTATTAACATTCACTGTATGTAAAAAGTTACAAATAAAATAAATACAATTCACAGGCAGCCAATGCAGACGGTGGGGGTGCATGGTGGAGAGGACATCCTTCTCAAGTTATGTGAAATGGAGATGGGGTCCAGTTTGTCCACCAGGAAGCGCTCTGGCCATCTCTATCCTGGTGAACGTCTCCTTCATCTGCCTCCTCTCATCATGCTATTGATGTCTGTGATGCTCCAGACATTCTCCAAAATGCACTGACCGCATTTGCCACCTGCTGCCACAAGGCCTGCCTTCTGTGTCGCATTGCTAATGAATGGAGGAAGACCATGTGGTTTTTTTTAAGTTACCCACAACAATTCCAACAACCCTCTTGGTCTACTCTGTGAGGTTCTTCTTCTATCTGACATGGAGCAATGCTCATGCACGTTTGCTCAGAGCCTTGGATGTGGCATGTTTTTATGTGGTTTGCAGTGCATGGGTTGCAGGTGGAATAAATCATCTGCAAGTGCATTATACTTTCTTTGCCCTGACTGCGGAGTATCCATCCCAAGTGCAGAGATTCCACACTCGGAAAACACAGGAAGTCACATACGGAAAATTAAATGCAGGAAGTTGCAGTTAGGCATATTATGATCATTCCATGCCTTCCTCGCCTCAGAGCAAGATCCTTTGCCATCCTGTTGTTCTGATTCTCAAACCTGCCCCCAATGAGGCTTAGGGACTTGAGGACAAAGCACACCTTTCAGTGAGACAGAATGAAACATCGTAACTGAGGGAGTGTTTAATACATAACCTCAGCTTGATGATGGCCTTGATGATCAGTTGAGTAATGCAACACAATCAATCAATCAATGATTTGAAGAGCACTGTGATGTTTCCCCTGGGGTTATCTGGGCACTGGGGTTTGATGCCCCTGTTGAAGTGCCAGGTCATGAGCCTTTTCCTGAAGTCTTTCAGTGAGGGTGCTGTTCGGAGGGAGAGGGTATGATCATTCCAGTGGTGGTAATGTAGGAGAAAGACCTGCCACTGCTGCAGCTGAGATGTATCCTGAGAGTCTGTGCGAGGGCCGAAGGAGGAAAAGTGGAGGTGTCTGGTGGGCTGGGGGAAGTGTAAGTAGTGGTTGATGTAGTCTGTTCATAGGTTGTGCAAGGCTTTGTAGGTGTGCATGAGGAGCTTGAAGTGGCATCTCTTATGGATGGGAAGCCAGTTGAGGTCTCTGAGGTGGGGGGTAATGTGGGTGTGTTTGGGCAGGTCCAGGATGAGTCTGGCTGTGATGTTCTGTATTGTCTGGAGTTTCAATAGGAGTTTGGAGGAGATGCCGGTGTAGAGGGAATTGCCATAGTCGAGGTGGCTGATGATGAGGGTCTAGGTTACTCTTTTCCTGGTGTTAGCTGGGACCCATTACATGATTTTTCAGAGCATGCAGAGAGTGTGATAGCAATAGAAGGTGATTGCATGTATTTGCCACTTTATGGTCAGATTGCTGTTGAGGATGATGCCAAGGTTGTGGGTATGGCTTGTGGGTGTGGGAGTGGGTCTGAGTTTGGATGGCCACCAGCTGTGGTCCCACAGAAAAGTGTTTTTCCAGAAGATCAGGACTTCTGTCTTGTTAGAGATGAGTTTTAGGCAGTTTGCCTTCATCTAATCGGCTACACTGGTCATGGCATTGCTGAACTTTGTTTCGGTGGTGGAGGGGACTTCAGTGAGTGAGAGGATGAGTTGAGTATTGTCTGCATAGGAGAAGATGTTGAGTCCTTGGAATCTGACTATGTTGGCCAGGGGGGTCATGCAGGTGTTGAATAATATGGGGCTGAGGGATTTGCACTGAGCTATGCCTCAGATGATGTTCCTGGGTATGGAGGTGAAGGGAAGAAGTCAGATGCTCTGTGTGCATCTTGTCAGGAAAGAAAAGATCCATTTCAGGCTGCCTTCTTGTCTTCTTGTATGCTGATGCTGTGGAGTCTTCTGATGAGGGTGTGGGGGGGCAGCTTTGCAAGTGGCTGATAAGTCGAATAGGATGAGGGCAGCAGTTTTCCCATGGTTGAGGAGTGCTCTGATGGCATCCGTGGCAGTGATGAATGGAAGGCGTTGAAGATACTAGTGAGTTCTCTGCTGATGAGATTGCTTCAAAGGTTGAGCAGGTGGTGTGGACACGGGTCAGAGGGTGCCCTGAAGAGGATGGATGAAATGATGGCATAGGTGGATTCTGTGGTGAGCAGTGGCCACTTGGTGATTGTTTTGATGATGTGCGCTGGGGCATCGTCAGAGCTAAGGTTTGAGACTGAGGGTTGGGGATCGAAGTTGTTGTGTATGATGGTGATCTTGCTGTGAAAGTAGTCTGTGAGGATGTTGCAAAGTTCTTGGGAAGGATAAATGGTGTTCTCTATGGCTGTTGGGATGGCTACTTCTCTAAAGTTCATTTGTGGGGTTGGTTGCTGAGTCGATGTGGGTCATGATGGCCATTCTCTTGGCTTCTTTGATTTGTCGGTGGTGGTTGCTGAGGGCTGCTTTATGGGTGGTTTTTGCTTCTCGAGTCTGTAGCAAGTGCACTTAGCATCACTGAGCTCCTGGGTATACCTACTGGCGTGTCTAGAGGTTTTATTGGTTCTGGCTGGTTTAAGTGGGGGAATTCTGTCGGCACATTCTGTCATCCAGGTGGAGAAGTTCTGGATGGCCTGGTCCAGGATGGATGAGGCTTTATGTTTGGACAAGGCGAGGGCCTGTGTCCCCTGCATTCCTGTTACTTTGCTCCAGCTGCAGTACTTGTCTCTGTGAATCTTGGTTGCAGTGTGTTTAGTGATGGTGATGGCGAAGTGGACGATACTGTGGTGGGGCCAGGGTAGTTCCATGATGTGTCTGAATCTGACTCTGTCGCTGGACGTGAAGAGGGGGTGAGTGTGTGCCCGGCTTTGTGTGTGGGTATGGTGTCCAATTGGGAGAGGCCTATGTAGCACAGATTCTTGAGGAGAGTGGTAGAGTTGATGTCATTGGGATCATTGATGTGGAAGTTGAGGTCTCAAGTAGGATGTAGTGGTTACAGTCGATGGCTAGCGGTGCAATGATGTAGGAGATTACATCACAGAAGGCCGATCAGGGTCCTGGGGGTCTGTATGCGAGGGTACCTCTTTTGGTAGCCTTGGCATTGGATTGGAGCTGGAAATTGAGGTTTTCCAAGAGGAGCATGGCTTCGTCATTGGCAGTGATGCATCAAATGATGGTCCTGAAGGTGATGGTGATGCCGCTGGTGTGTTTGTTGATGCGGTCACAGTGAATAATCCTGTAGCTGTCGGGTGTTGCAGTGGTGAAAGCAACATCAGGGGAGAGGAGGGTGATGGTGTCCTGTTTTTCCGTGGCGTGTTTGCAGAGGGAGCCGGCATTGAGCACGTACAAATCTGGCAAGATATTGCTGTGCACTGCAGTGCACTGGGTGTGTTCCAGCAGCAGGGCAAATTGTGTTGTGAGCACTAAGCAAATCATTAGTTGAGCATTAACATCTCAAACAGTGCCAACCATGCCTTGCCAAATATTTCACATGGTACCTAAAAGTATCCAAGTGACAGTTACATACTCTACCAGGTGGACATTAGACCTGTGCGTGTGATGCATTCAGCATTACACACACAATACAAATTGACTTCCTTTTCAGTTGGACTCATGAAGGAGTTTCTTTCTGAGCATTAACAATCCAGGATATTACAGAGGTACACTTGACTCATGGGGTATATATGACAGAAATGTAACTACACTGTACATGAGTAGCATCACACATGAATACAATATATTTTTAACACCTGTACATTGGTTTGTTTAATGTTACAAATCCTAAACACAACTCCACAAATATATCTACCATTATGCATTTAGTAATGTCTGAGTACATCACATATGCAACATGGAGATAAAAGGTGTGTGTGGTATGTTACTATGGCATATTGCTAGCTATCATGACACAACATGGGTAAACAGTAGATCATGACCAACAAGGTTTTGAACATTCCTTGTGTCACTATGTAAGTACTACAACTACTGTGTCTCAAGCACCAACATTAAATTCCTATTGTAATTAACAGCATATTATAAATTAGATTTGGATTATTATTTTTCCAAAGCATGTCCAGTGAGTGGACCAATAAGTTTCCAGCACTGCCTGTCTCCGCCATGTCACATATGTTTATAAGGGTCATTGTCCAAAGTACAATGTGCCACAGAGCAAGCCACATATAAATAATGGCGAAGGTGTGATTATCTGTAATAAGGGTAACCCAAAATTCTGAAGTTGATAACTAACTCTAAGCTTATCTGTTCTACATATACCTGCAGGGTTCCATCCAGTACACACTGCCAATCCTCATTAACTCTCTCCATAGACATGTATCATTGTGAAACTTGGTGCTAACAAAGTTGTCAGATGTCCACTTTCCATAGAAGTCTTACACATCCAGTGACATTTATTTCCCTAAGTGAATGGAGTCCTTTGAGTCTTTGCCACATTAATGACTAACATCTACTAGTAATGTGTTGCACGGCCTATCTTTTAACTCTTGACAATAGCTGTTGTTTAGATACATTATGTATGGCTTACAGAGTAGGTACAGGATGTATTTTATGGACAGAGTGTTAAATGCCCACCACTCATCATTGACAACAGACTATGAAACCAGATAAAGGCTTTAACACACCTAGGGGGTCATTCCAACCCTGGCGGTCGGTGTTAAAGCGGCGGCAAACCCGCCAACAGGCAGGCGGTCAAAAAAATGGAATTCTGACCCTAGCGGAAACCGCCAACACAGACCGCCACTTTAACACTCCGACCGCCACGGCGGGACAAACAAACAGCGCGGCGGTCACCGCCAACCGATAGGCGGGAGACAATGTACCGCCCACCCTATCACAACTCACCAATCCGCCACATTTTCCGGGGCGGGAGCCCCGCCAATAAAAACACGGCGGAAACAGACTACGAACGGGAAAACGCTCACCTCTACACACTCCACGAGGAATCTGGACAGCATGGAACCAGAACTACACATCCTACCAGCTATTGTCTACCTGCTCCTCTACCAGGAGCACGAACGCCGGCGCAGAAGACAACGGTGAGTACTGCACCTACGACACAGGGGAGGGGGGAGGAGAAAAGATTACGGGCACACACATACGCGACACACCCACCCTCACCCACAACTACCTACACATCAATGCAGAGCAACAACTCAGAGTGACACCCCCAAACCCCCCGGAAGAATGCAAAGACAAAATAAAATGATCATGAAATTCAAATATATTGTAAGGCTAAGTAAAAAAAAAATTCCAACATCTATAACTATATACACATATGTAAATTGTCCTGTCCAAATTGGGTTTCAGTCATTGTACGTGGGCCAATGGGCCTCAACACATGGGCAAAGCCCACACAGGAGACCCGAATCCATTGGAGAGAACACTGCAGGGGCATCAGATAGAAAAACTACAGGCACCTCAGGGGGAAGGGAAGGGGAGGCACCTCAGCCACATGAGTCCACAACGCCAGATCCACGAGGGGCCTCCATGCACACTGTCCCATCCTGGGGAGTGCAAAGCCACAGTCTCACAAGTCTCTACAGTGGGTGGCTTGCCCACTGTGCCATCCTGGGAAGTGCAAAGCCACAGTCTCACAAGTCTCTACAGTGGGTGGCTTGCCCACTGTGCCATCCTGGGAAGTGCAAAGCCACAGTCTCACAAGTCTCTACAGTGGGTGGCTTGCCCACTGTGCCATCCTGGGGAGTGCAAAGCCACAGTCTCACAAGTCTCTACAGTGGGTGGCTTGCCCACTGTTACATCCTGGGGAGTGCAAAGCCACAGTCTTTCAAGTGGATTACAGACTCCACTGGTACTGGAGGAGGCATGGTGCCCAGAGTGCATCGTGCAGCCCTGCCCGACACAGATTCGGGCCTGCCCCTTCTGCCAATGGGCCAGCGGTGCTTGACTTGAAGGGCCCAGCGGAGCGGTGCTTGAGATTAAGGGCCCAGCGGAGCGGTGCTCGAGACGGCGGTGCCCAGCGGAGCGGTGCTTGAGATGAAGGGCCCAGAGGAGCGGTGCTTGAGATGAAGGGCCCAGCGGAGCGGTGCAGAGATGAAGGGCCCAGCGGAGCGGTGCAGAGAAGAAGGGCCCAGCGGAGCAGTGCTTGAGATGAAGGGCCCAGCGGAGTGGTGCTTGAGACGGCGGTGCCCAGCGGAGCGGTGCTTGAGATGAAGGGCCCAGCGGAGTGGTGCTTGAGATGAAGGGCCCAGCGGAGCGGTGCTTGAGATGAAGGGCCCAGCGGAGCGGTGCTTGAGACGGCGGTGCCCAGCGGATCGGTGCTTGAGATGAAGGGCCCAGCGGAGCGGTGCTTGAGATGAAGGGCCCAGCGGAGTGGTGCTTGAGATGAAGGGCCCAGCGGAGCGGTGCAGAGATGAAGGGCCCAGCGGAGCGGTGCAGAGATGAAGGGCCCAGCGGAGCGGTGCTTGAGATGAAGAGCACAGCGGAGCGGTGCTTGAGATGAAGGGCCCAGCGGAGCGGTGCTTGAGATGAAGGGCCCAGCGGAGCGGTGCTTGTCTTGAAGGGCCCTGTTCAGCGGTTCTTGAGACGGCGGTGCCCTGTTCAGCGGTGCTTGTCTTGAAGGGCCCTGTTCAGCGGTTCTTGAGACGGTGGTGCCCTGTTCAGTGGTGGTTGTCGTGAAGGGCCCTGTTCAGCGGTGCTTGTCTTGAAGGGCCCTGTTCAGCGGTGCCTGTCTTGAAGGGCCCTGTTCAGCGGTTCTTGAGACGGCGGTGCCCTGTTCAGCGGTGCTTGTCTTGAAGGGCCCTGTTCAGCGGTTCTTGAGACGGCGGTGCCCTGTTCAGCGGTGCTTGTCTTGAAGGACCCTGTTCAGCGGTGCTTGTCTTGAAGGGCCCTGTTCAGCGGTGCCTGTCTTGAAGGGCCCTGTTCAGCGGTTCTTGAGAAGGCGGTGCCCTGTTCAGCGGTGCTTGTCTTGAAGGGCCCTGTTCAGCGGTGCCTGTCTTGAAGGGCCCTGTTCAGCGGTTCATGAGACGGCGGTGCCCTGTTCAGCGGTGCTTGTCTTGAAGGGCCCTGTTCAGCGATTCTTGAGACGGCGGTGCCCTGTTCAGCGGTGCTTGTCTTGAAGGGCCCTGTTCAGCGGTTCTTGAGACGGCGGTGCCCTGTTCAGCGGTGCTTGTCTTGAAGGGCCCTGTTCAGTGGTGCTTGTCTTGAAGGGCCCTGTTCAGCGGTGCCTGTCTTGAAGGGCCCTGTTCAGCGGTGCTTGTCTTGAAGGGCCCTGTTCAGCGGTTCTTGACATGTATCTCCAGGGCACCATATCCGGCCAATATATGGAGTTCACTCGCCATCCGACTTCTCGCTTGCGGGGCCCTCCTGTGCTGGAGTCCCGGGCCCGTGGGTGTCCTCCTTCACACCTGGAATGGGGCTGGTGGGCCCCTCCTGGGCAGCTCGCCTGCTGCCATCCTTCCGTGATTCTCTGTGGCCCTTGCCTCCCTTTGTAGATGTGCCAGGTGGCATCCCACTTCCTGACGGTGCTAGGGTAGTGCCTTTGGAGGCTGCCGTCTCTGGCCTCTCGCGCCGGGCCTTGCCTTTCTTGGTTTTCTTCCCAAGGGGTGGGCTGGCTGTCCCTTTACTGCTGACCGATGTAGCTGCCCTTGAAGGTGGTGGACTCCAATATCCTTGTACTATGGTCCTTGTAGGTCCAGGGGTTGTGGTGGCTGAGGTGCTGATTGGACTCTTACGAGATGGAGGGGGTGGGTCAGGTGATGGAAAGAGGTTAATTTTGGACAGGAAAACCTTTTTAGGAGCAGTGGGAAGGGTAGGTGCAGTGGGTATGGGAGTGGAGGAAGAGGATGTGGTTGTAGGAGAGTCAAGTGTGGTGTCTTTGGGTGCAGGTGCTTGTGACAGAGGCTGTCGTGAGGTGGATGGCTGTTGGGTGGGTGGCTGCCTGCGTTTGTGTGGTTTGGAAGAGGGGGTGACAGACACAGGGGACGTGTAAATGGCAGTGGGGGTGGTGACTGCACGTGTGCGTAGTGTTCTGGTGGGTGTGCTGGTGATGGACGTAGTGGCTGATGATGTTGTGCATGCAAGTGTGAGTGGAGACGTCAGAGGGAGGGAGGAGGGAGACGAGGAGGAGGGGGACACAGAGGAGGCAGTGGCTGTTGGTATGTCTGCATGTGGCTGTTGCTTGTGTGAATGCTTGTGTGATGTGTGGTGCTTATGTCTGGATGAGCTGCCCTTGGGTGTTGAGGTGTGTGCAGGCTGGTCTGTAGGTGTTTCTGGGATAGGCAGAGGAACAGGGTAGTGGGACTGGGTGGAGGGAGTTGGAGGAGGGAGGCAGGAGACAGGGACAATGGCTGCCGTCAGTGCTGAGGCCAGAGCGTTGAACGATCGCTGATGGGCAGCCTGACCTGAATGAATGCCCTCCAGGTATGCATTGCTCCGGTGCACCTCCCTTTCTACCCCCTGGATGGCATTCAAAAGGGTAGACTGCACAACAATGAGCGTCCTGAGGAGGTCAATGACCTCCTCACTGAGGGCAGCAGGGGTAACTGGGGCAGGGCCTGAGGTGCCTGGGGCGAAGGAGATGCCCGCCTTCGTGTGCGAGCGGGCACGGGGCGAACGCTGAGGGGCTGCTGGGAGGGCAGAGCTGGTGCGCTGGGTGGCGGCTGTACCTGTTGTTGCGGTGGGCACGGATGTTGCCGCCACCACAAGGGAGCTCCCTTCCGAGGACGTGTCTGTGTCGCTGATGTCTCCACGTGTCCCCGTTGTGGAGCTCCCCTCGCCCTCCGTCTCACTGGTGAACTCCGAGTCGGTTGCATGGCCCTCCAGGGCCATGTGAGATGCAGCTCCCTCGTGCTCCGATGCCACTTCTCCTCCGCCTGATGATGCTAATGCACACATGAACAGGAAGAGCAGCAAAAAAGGGGGGGGGAAATAAAGACATGTTGAGGGCATGCATTGGCAACACAGTTGGCAGAGAGGACAGACACAGAAGCCCCCTGCACTACGCCGCGCACTTGGGGTACACTACTCAATCATTGGGTCTTGGCCTACAATCCTATGGACGACAACTACACACATAGGTGCCACAGGGCCATGGATACCTGTACTTGGCACCCTACAGAGGTGGGGGGCGGGGGCACAGGGCCATGCCTTACGGAGGGGCCTAGCCTACAGAAATTGCCCTGGCCTAGGGATACCCACAGCCCTCCTCCCCCACCCAGACACCTCCACTGCACGCTAAGATAGCAGAATGTGCTGGTACTCACCCCCTTGTGTCTGCTGTGATGTCCTCACGCGTCCATCCAAATCTGGGTAGGCCACCGCCAGGATCCGAGACATCAGGGGGGTCAATTGACGAGTGGCACCCCTACTACGTTGGGAGGCCATCCCCAGCAGAGCCACCGCGGTCTTCCTGCTCCCGCGGCGGATGTCCTCCCACCTCTTGCGGCAGTGGGTACCCCGTCTGTTGTGGACCCCCAGGGTCCGGACGTCCTTGGCGATGGCACGCCAAATGTCAATTTTCTGATGGGCGCTGACCTATGTGACATGTACAGGGGGAGAAATAACATTATTATAATTTTCTGCATGCTCGATGTGAGTGGCCCCCCATCCCCACCCTTGCCATGTGGCACATGCTCTAATCCGTCGTTTGATGCATGCCTCAATCGCTCCCCTCCCCACCATCTTTCATCCACCCGACTCAACACAGGCATTGCCCCCAAAGCATGCTCCCAATGTACTTACCTGTTGGTCTGGAGGACCGTAGAGTAGCGCATACTGGGGGAGGACCCCATCCACGAGTTTCTCCAATTCTTCAGAAGTGAAGGCAGGGGCCTTTTCCCCAGTCGCAGCAGCCATTGTATCTTCCAGACCGAGGTCACAGCAGCACTTGCAGTATAGGTCCTCTCCTGTGGATGATCAGGTCTCGAGTGATTAAGCAGATAGAAAATGGCGGTCACGTCCGCGACGGTGCGTACCGCGGTGGTGCGTCCCGCGGCGGTGCGTCCCGCGACCGCCGGCGCACTTCGTCATTGGCTCCTGAAACGCATAGGGTTCAATGTTAACCAATGCGGCTTTGCGCCGCGGTCTTCGACCGCCTACCGCCACGGTGTGCCACGCCAGCGCATTGACCTCACATCCCATTGTCGCACTTCACAGGTCAGGCAGCCGCCATTTCAAGGGCCCACATGGCTTAATTTCTACTGCGTCACACATGCCTAGGCCTTGCATCGACACTCATACAAGCCATTCAATGCCAAGAGATTCGTGTACTGTGCAAGCTGTGGGAACGTACCTGTGGGTTGATTGACTCTGTGCTCGCTGTTGTCCTTCCTAGGCACCGTCCGCTGGGACTTGCGAGGAGATGGAGGAATGTTCCCGTGTACAGACCGCTGGTGGACCTGCCGACAATGGAGGAACGACATGTCATTCTGACATACAGGCTTGACCGAGCCACTATACAGGAACTGTGTGCCCAGCTGGAGCCAGACCTGATGTCACCCATCCGCCAATCCACAGGGATCCCCCCTCTAGTGCAGGTGCTGTCAGTACTCCATTTTTTGGCAAGTGGGTCATTTCAAACAACAGTGGCCATTTCATCAGGGATGTCTCAGCCTATGTTTTCCAAGGTGTTGTACAGAGTGTTGTCTGCCCTGCTCAAACACATGCGGAGATACATCGTTTTCCCTGAGGTGGGGGATTTGCCTACAGTGAAGGGTGATTTCTATGCCCTTGGACATATTCCCAACATCATTGGTGCCATTGATGGGACACATGTGGCTTTGGTACCCCCCAGTGAAAGTGAACAGGTGTACAGGAACAGAAAAAGTTATCATTCCATGAATGTCCAGGTGGTCTGTTTGGCTGACCAGTACATCTCCCATGTAAATGCCAAGTTCCCTGGGTCAGTGCATGACGCGTACATCATGCGAAATAGCAGCATCCCTTATGTGATGGTACAACTACAGAGACACGGTGTGTGGCTAATTGGTGACTCAGGTTACCCCAACCTGTCGTGGTTACTGACCCCAGTGAGGAATCCCAGGACAAGGGCAGAGGAACGGTACAATGAGGCACATGGGCGTACTAGGAGGGTGATCGAGCGGACCTTCGGCCTCCTGAAGGCCAGGTTTAGGTGCCTGCATATGACAGGTGGATCCCTAATGTACTCACCAAAGAAGGTGTGCCAAATCATTGTGGCCTGCTGTATGCTTCACAACCTGGCTTTGCGACGCCAGGTGCCTTTTCTGCAGGAGGATGGTCCAGATGGTGGTGTTGTAGCAGCTGTGGAGCCTGCGGAGAGTGAAGAGGAGAAAGACGAAGAGGACGACACAGACAACAGGGACACAGTGATACAGCAGTATTTTCAATAACACACAGGTAAGAATCAACACCGGCATTTTACATTTACTTACAGTCTCCTGCCTCTCTACTGTCTGTCCTTTTCACCCAGTGTATGCTAACAGAGTTGTGACTTTCCCTTCCAATTTCAGAGATGTGGGCCCCACTGCGTGACCTCTGCTTTGTTTGCCCATGGACTACAGCTGTGTGACAGTGGTATGTTGTCATCACAATGTAACTGGTCATTTTGGCACGTTTATGTCTAATACATATTTTCAAAAATACAGGCAGACTCCAGATTATTTGTGTGCAATAAGTGTGTTTATTAAAGTGCTCAATTTTGGGACATGGTTGAAAATCGGTGATGGGTGATGGTGGAGGAATGTCCATGGCAGAGTCCAGATTCTCAGTCTCACAGGTGCATTGTCCATATGCCTGTGGAAGGTGGAGCAGGGGCAGTTTAAGGTTGGACAGGGTGACAATGTGGGACAGTGGGATGACATCAGGGGGTATCCTTTCCTGGCGGGGGTCTTGGCATCCTACTCTGTCTTCTTCCTAGATCTCAGGCCCCACTTGCGGGGTGGTTCTTCTTCTGCAGGAGGTGGGGTTCTTGTGGCCGGTTGTTCCTGTGTCGGGGCCTCCTGTCCACTAGCGCCGGTGGAGGTGGTAGCCTGTTCCTGGTCCATGCTAGTGACAGGGGCCCTTTGTGGTGCCACATGGTCCCGCAATGTGGTGACAATCTGGTTGAGAGCCACAACGATAGTGCCCATTGCAGAACTAATGTTTCTCAGTTCTTCCCTGAACCCCATAAACTGTTCCTCCTGCAGTACCTGGATCTCCTGGAACCTGGCCAGGACCGTCGCCATCGTCTCCTGGGAGTGGTGGTATGCTCCCATGATGGAGGTGAGGGCCTTGTGGAGAGTGGGTTCCCTGGGCCTGTCCCCCCCCGTCGCACAGCAGCCCTCCCAGTTCCCCTGTTTCCCTGGGCCTCTGTCCCCTAGACCGTGTGCCCACTACCACTGCCCCCAGGTCCCTGTTGTTGTTGGGGTGGTGGGTTAACCTGGGTGCCCTGTAGTGGTGGACACACCGCTGATTGACGTGTCCTGGAGACAGAGGCATGGGCCCGCTGGGTGGGTGCTGTGCTGGTGTTCCCAGAGGGGGGTAGGTCTGCTGTAGCCTGTGGCTGTCTGAGGGTAACCGACTGTCCCGAGGTCCCCGATGGGCCGGGCTGGTCATCTCGGTCCAGGGAGACAGAGCTGCTGTCATCACTGGGGGCCTCTTCTGGGGGTGGGATGGACATTTCTGGACCCTCCTGGGCGGTGTGGTGGCGTTCGGGTCCTGCAGGGGTATAAGAGTATGGTTATTGCTTCTGTGTGTGCCATAGCGTGCAATGGGTGGGTGCCCGTGTACCCCAGTGCTGGCATTCCTTTGTGGGGGCTGTTGTGACAGCGGTTTGTGGGGGAGATGGGTATGTGCAGTGGGCATGCTTAGGTGATGGGTGTCGATGGTTTGTGGTGACATGCAGGGTTTGGTGTTGGGATGGGTGGGTTGTGATGGTGAGACATTAGCAATGAGGATGTGTGATGGTGGTGGGGGGGAGGGTGGGGGTATGAGTTGGCATGCTGGTGGGGTGGGGGGATGAAGTAGTGAAGATGAGACTTACCAGAGTCCATTCCGAAGAGCTGGGGCTCTACCCGAACTATTTCCTCCACCATGACCCTGAGTTCTGCGTCTGAGAACCTGGGGTGTCTTTGGGGTGCCATGGGGTGGTGTGGATGAGGTGTGGGGTGGTGTTTGCGGTGATGAGTGTGGTGAGTGTAGTGGTGTGTGGTGTTTTGTGCGTGGTTGTTGTGTGGGTGACGGTGTAGTGTGCCTCTGTGTGATGGTGTTCTCTATTCTGTGCTGTCTCTCTCTGGGCTTCGTCTCTGATTTGTGGTCGTAGGGGTTTGTGGGTGATGTGGGTGTGTGTTTTATAGTTAATTGGGTGTGTGGGAGTGTTGTGTGTATGTGTCTCAGGTGTGTGTATTTCAAATTGTCCAATGTGGCTGTGTTTTGGAGCTGTATGTGTATTTTGAGCGCGGCGGTGTGTACCGCCAATGGAATACCGGGGTTGAAAGACCGCCGCGTGGATTCGTGGGTCGTAATGGCATGGGCGTATTTCTGTTGGCGTGACGGTGGAGGTTTGGTCTTCGCCAGTTTAACGCTGGCCGTTGGTGTGGCGGACTTTTGTGGATGTCGGGTTTTTGGCGGTTTGCCTCTTGAGGGTCAGAATGACCGTGGCGGTTTACCGCGGCGGTGTTGTGGCGGCCTTCTGACCGGCGGTAAGCGCCTTTTACCGCCAAGGTCAGAATGACCCCCCTAGTTCCTCAAGAGAAAAAATTGTCATCCAGCTGGTTATGCTCCTTCATAGCCTGCCCTCTGTTTCGGACAAGGGCTCAGTTCCCTGGATTCACACCTTGCTAAGCATACAGCGGTATCTATAACCCATGATGTAATGCAATGTTGTGCAAGACACAGCAAGCTACTATTAGCTTGCTTGCAACGTCAGGTGAGTGCAGCAGCATCTCCCCTTACAGTCAAGACATCTAAATCATGACTTTAGGAGAGTAAAAGTGAGCTCTAAGTTGGCTTGTGTACGTATGTGTGTCCTATTGTACCTAAACTGAAGTACAGTGATTGTATGTCTGTATGGTGTGAGGAGATGAGGGTAGAGTACATATGCAACATCACCGGGGGAGGAAAATTAGGAAATATTTGTACATGTCCCTTTTGCATCTGTATACAATATAATGTATGAAATGGTGTATGTAGTGTCTGTTAGGGTCAAGAAATTAGTAATTTATGTTTGTGTATATTACAGCCACATTTCTATATAAGCTGCTGTCTGGTGCTTGAGTACCTACTCAGAAGCCACATTTCTCCTAAATCACCCACTGCCAGCCACCAGACAAGAGGTGACCTGTGGAATATATAACTGTCATGTGTAGCCTGTGAACACTGCATGCACATGAGAAAAGCAGCTACTGGCATCATACGCATCACACTCACACTGCACATTGATAGAGTGCCACTGGTGTCTGTTGCAAAATGTGCGTCCATTGTGGTCAGGTGGCTGAAGTGACACATGAGTACAATCAATTGCACCTACCACACATGGGAAACAGGAAAAGGAGTAGAAAGCCCTAGAAACCCTTTGCTTTCTTGCCAGTGTATGTGGCATACTAATGAACAGATGAACTCTCCTCCTTAGACATCTGAGAACCTGATGCTAGCATCAGGACTGACTTGGATGAGAAATGCCCCAATGTCATTGGACACCCTCTGGAATGGCCCAATAGCAAAGAAATGGAGAGCTGCTAGCTAGGATCTTGACATAGGCTAGGATGGTGTGGGAAGGGCATGTCTTAGAGTCAAGATCCTACTCCCACCCAGAAACCATGTCCAGGATGACATCAGAGCAAGCATGGCATCAGGAGGTGGCATCTTGGCTGGACATCCCAAAGAGGTCAATTCTATGCTTGAAAATCATTTCTGCACTTTTCCTCCTCATCTTCCTCATATCATTTTGTTTCATCACAAGGCGGGAACGAACAAACACACCTTGTAAGGTCTAAAAGGGCTTGTGTGTGACAGCTCTGATGTTATGTCTGCAACATGGCTATATTGGCTCTTGGGCTAACAACATTTAGCTGAGTGGGCGGGTGGTAGGTAGTGACACAGGTGTATGTGGTGCGCTTGGAAAAAAGTTAGAAATCTGACGTTTGATCAGTGGTTTTGACTTGTATTTTATATTCACCGTTGGGCTGCTTGTGGAAGACATTACATGGTACATAACTGATAGTTAAATATGCAACTGTATTAGGGATGTGGTGTCATTCAAATTTGTTTGAATACCACTTGAAGGGTCACCTGTATAGGCTTCTGGTATTGTTCCTTACATGATATTTCTACACTGTTGTATTGGGGTGTGTTTTTCCTATTACATTTACCCCTCCAATACACTCTCTACACATACATGTATGTAACAACCCAGTGCCTAAATGTAGCTATTTTTTTATTTTAAGTGAGGTATTTTGTGCTATGGTGGTTGGATAACCAGATGTGTGTATGCAGGCATATGTGTTGGGGCATACATAAATTAATGCTCTCTTCTTTCACTGTGTTGTGTTTCTCCCCAGTTGCAGAGTCTCCACCTGACTGTGGTGCTTCTGCCCAAAGAGCAGAGATTCCGCATTCAGGACAGTACCTCCATCAGAGTGTGGAATCGCCCCCTTGAGAGCGCAACCTGCATAGTCGCAAAGATAAGTCCCTTTTTGAACACTGAAAATTACTAAAGTTAGACTTTTGATCTCAACTTAGACTTCAGGTCTAACTTTGCGTTTGTGAATCTGGCCCACTATGTAAGCATAATCCGTCCCTCACTATTACCTCGCCAAACACCCACAACATTCTGGCATATGTGAATTTAATAAGTTGCAAAACAGACTATAAAAATGTTGTCAGGGTTGACTTAATATTTAAGCATCTAAGAGCTAATAGCCAACCCCTAATAGCACAGGCAATTTAGTAGAAACATTCTTAGACAAACTCTTTTAATGTGCAAAGATATTTAGCAGAACCTTTGAGGTAATGTTAAAATCCGGCCTATCAGTTTAGCTCCTATATTGTGAAATACTGGTGGCTAAATGGAAGAAGATGCAAGACACTTCAATATGATTTATATTTGACATCACACTTTTTATATGTGCCTGTTTCAGGTTATAGCTAGATTTTGTCTCCCAGAAATATTTAAAGGCATGTATTATGCTAAGATCCAATTACTACAACATGTGTACCCTTTTTATATGTCAGCGTATTAAATTGTGAGAGAATACTTTAATTGGGAATATTCAGCTTATTTATGAAGCTCCAAAAGTTATTTTTTGTGCTTTATGCTGACATAGTTAATTCTAAATAGACTAATATTGGAAAATAGTCCCATAATGTGTCTGTGTGGAATTGGGGTGGGGCGGAGTTCGCAGAGTCACAGTATGAGCAAACTCCACAAAGTGGTAAAAAAACTCTGCTGTGGTATGCGGAGTTCCACAAATGTGCAGAGTTTTCCCATTGTGCCTGCTCACATTGCATTTTACATCAAACGCAACACGGCATACGTTCTCGTATTCACTATCACAAGCAAATGGCACCACTCGGTTTGCATGGGCCTGGCCGTCTTGTCTTTTGCTCTGTTTAAGGTGCTTGACCTTTTTCTTTCATTCCTTATTAATCTTTTCAGTCCTCCTCCCTTCTAATTAATATACCCATCATTTTTATTTATTGTATTAGTGTGTCTTTTTGTGTCTGTGTATGTTTATACTTTTTCATTTGTTCTTGCTTTTTGTGACTTTTTGTATTTTTGTTTATTTTTCCTATTATTACTTCCTTAGTTATTTCTTCCTTCTCCTGTTTTTTTTCTTCAACCTAGTGCCATGGCAGAGCAGAGCAGCACTGGCGAACAGGGAAGCGGCAGCTTCAGGTCCCCCGAACAGCCAGAAGCAGCCTTCTACTTTGTGTGCGGCAGCACAGCTGAGGGGTGCAGCCCCAGCCCATCTTCTTTGAAGTAGAGGTGGCATCACTAATTTTCTATGTGCAGTGCCACTTCCCCTCCATGCTGGCAGCAGGTGGCAGGCTTGGTAGGGGTTATCCCTTGTGGGAGCATCAGTTGAGTTGGGAGAGGGAGTGCAGGTGTGTTCAGCTCACCATCCAGGTCCAGCACACCACCCAGTAGCTGACACACTGCTGGGCAAATATCAGGGACTACGAGCAGGGCCTGCTTGACCGGCTAGGCATAGAGATTCTGGGGCTCAGTGAGTATTAACTATATTATTGTGTTGGCGTTCTACATTGCTAACTTTTTTTTCTGAATAGCATGCTGCCCACACTCAGAGGTAAGTTACATTTAGTTTACGTTGAGAATATTATGCGATCCAGTTAGAGCTAGGCAGGTGCTCGGCGCTACCTCACCGTACTCACCTGTGCTCGCTTTGGCTGATTGTTTAAGAAGCCATTGCAATGCAGACACCTCTGTCCTGTCATGATGTGAATTAGTGATATCAGTGAGTTAGCATTCTCTGTGAATTTTTTTATGTAGCTTGTACAGTCCCAGGCAATTTCACGGTGAGGTGTAGTACTAGTGTGCATCTATGCATTGCAAAAAAGGAAGAATGAGTTGGTCCATCAAGTGGGGGTGAGAAATGAGAATAGAATCAAGGATCTTTCATTGCAATGCATTAGTTCCAAATGAAATGTTTGTGAAGGAAATTTGGAATAGGGATTTTAGATTTGGACAGCCAATTCAACGATAGTTGATACTATTACCATGGTCAATCTGATTTAGATAAGTATAGTGTCACTGCATTTGTCTGTTATAATAATTTTGTGGTGATTAACTGTACCACTAAACTATTTTTTAAATCTTTATTTCTTACATCAGCACCCAAAGGCAAGAAGAGGAGCATCGACAAGGAGTGTTCAGGGAGAGCTGGAGATGAGGCACCAACCACCAGCACCTCTGCTTTGGGCTCTGCTCACCTCCTATTATTTACTATTAATATTGTCCTAACTTTTACCTCTGCTCACTATTCTACCACTTTTAATTTTGCATTGATTATTTTTGTATACTGTTTCCTTTTTTTTCCTAACATCCCTATCAGATTTCTGTTTAATTCCTGGTGTTAATTGTGGTGTTATACCAAAAAACACAGTTACTCATTATATACTTTCTCTTGCTTTCTCTCTGTCTCTTTCTGTCTCTCTTTGTCTCTCTTCCAAATTACACAAAAAAAACATACCTGGAAATGTGTTAGTGTATTAAATGAAATGGGACAGATTGACAAGAAACTGATGCATCGGTCCAGAATAGCCACTTTTCTTGTGTCCCCCCTGCCCCATCAAATGACAAAATGGATGTGCTGTATTTACAGTAGGGCTCACCATGGCGATTATTTCCACAAAAGCATCAGATTTTATGATGCTATTGTGCTTTGCTAGATTAGCGCTGTAGATAATGGTGCTAGTGCAGCAAAGCACTAGGGAGGCCCATAGGTTACTGTGGGCCCATTACTTTAACACCTGCCCTAAGCAGGCATTAAAATGATGGAAAAATGTTGCAGTGAAATCTTGTAGATTTCACTGTACCATTTTTTGTGGCCTCCCTGCATGGGAACGCTCCCTTGCATACATTGTGGCTGGCACAGGCATAAAGTGGCAAAAGGGATTACAAAGTGCATAATGCAAGCATTGCGCCACTTTGTAAATATGGCACGGGGGAATGGTCTCCTTAATGCCACATTACCATTAAAAAATGACACTAGTATGGTGTGAGGAGGTGCAAGAGCCTTGTAAATCGGGCCCAATTAAATTGGGTTGTTGGTTTACTGGGGAGTGAGCCGTGATCAAGCAAGAACCACAATCCTCAACAGGGCAAGGCACAAACAACCTTGTATACTTTCACACCCTCTCATAGTGTATATATATGTTAGCTATTGACTTATATTCAGAAGAATTTTAGTGTTATCTGTGTAATAAAAACTGGGAATACAAAGTTGCAAGTGTATTTGCAAAAGACAGTATTTTGTTTAAACAAGGGATTAAAATGCAAAAATGAATGGTAGTTCACAGTGAAATACACATATATGTTTTTTCTGAGAAGCCTATTGTATCAATTGGAAGGTAGCTTGTGAACTATATTAAAAATGTCTAATATTTATATGAAAGACAATATTTCCTACTGATCGATTAATAAACACTCCCCACGCTCATTCATTTAATCTATATAAAGTTGTCAGCCAGAGGGGAAACTGGCAACGTGGAGAGAGAGCAGGGTCATATGTTCTGTTATCCTCATAACTAAATTAGTAGCTAACATATGTGATGGTTGTGGACGATAGAGATTGGGCATAGGACAGTAATGCTAGGATGTTTTTGTTTTGTGCATGCATAGAATATGAAAAGTTGGAGTAATGTTCATGAGTGAATGTCAATGGTTTTAGGAATATGTGCACTTTACCACTGCTAACCAGTGCTAAAGTGCTCGTACTCACTTGACTAAACATGGTAAAATTAACTTCCACTTAGTTGGCACATATAATGTATATACCAAGGGCCTGTAACTTAAACGCTACTAATGGACATGCAATACACACTGATTAAAAAAATATATTTTCCTCACATTTCTGTGATGGAAAGTATTGGAATCTATGAGGAGCCACAAACATTCCACCTGGCATTCCCTCAAGTCTCCTGATAAAAATGGCACTTCACTTGTGTGGGTGGACAAGGTACCTGCGACAGGAACCATCCAGCAACACAATATAGAGGCATCACATTTTTCCACCGAAAACTGTCCCTTTTCTCCCAAAGGGGGTTGCTCGAGACTTTGAACTTTAGCTCAGCCATTACCTATGGAAACCTAGCCAACCTATACATTTTTGAAAGCTAGACACTTAGGGGCATATTTATACTTTTTGGTACAAAACTGCACTAATGCAGTTTTGCATCAAAAAGTTTTGCACCGGCTTGCACCACTCTTGAGTGCCAGCCGGGCACTATATTTATGGAATGGTGCAAGCTGATGAAAGGGTAGGCTAGCTTAAAAAAACATGGCGCTAGCCGAGTGGGGGTGGCAGTATGGGAGAAGGGTGTTTTACCCCAAAAAATGACGTTAGGCCGGTCAGAGTAAAAAAAAAAAGACTCTAACTAGTCTAGCTTCATTTTCTTAAGCAAAACCATCCATAACACATGACACCTGTCTTAGAAAAGAAAGGAGTCATGCCCACCAAAATGTCCAGCACAGGGGACCAGGGTCCCCGGGGCATGACCATTGCACCCAGTGCCATGTGGGGGGCTCATTTCAGAGCCCCCAATGGCACTTAAAAAAAGAATACTTACCTGTACTTACCATTGATGGGGTACCCCATCCTCTGCTGTCCCTCTGGTGTGGGTGGGGGGGTCCCTGGGGCCTGGGAGGGCACCTGTGGGTTTATTTCATGGTGTTCCAACATGGAAATAGGCCCACAGGTCCCCTAATGCCTGCCCTGACCCAGGCGGTAAATAATGGTGCAAAGCAAGCTTTGCACCATTATTTGACCTCTTACCATGTGCGTGATTTTAGCATAGGGATAAATATGGCGCTAAGGCCATAGAGTCATTTTTTGCACAGGAACGCCTACCTTGCATTGAGGGAATGTAGGTTTCCACGTCCAAAAAATTACTTTAACTCCAGAACGTTGGCGCTAGACAGGTCTAGCACCAAAGTATAAATATGGAGTTAGTTTTGCACCAAATTTGCATTAAAAAAATTACGCAAATTCGGTGCAAAACACGTATAAATATGCCCCTTAGTGGTATCCACGGAGGGCTGACTTGCATGGCTCACGCCTACCCAGCATTCCTTGCAAACCTCAAACTCATTTTCCTCAAATTTCTGTGATGGAAAGTTCTGGAATTTGCAGGCAGTCACAACTTTCCTACTACCTAGCATTCCCCTAAGTCTCCCTGAAACAAAGGTGCCTCACTTGTGTGGGTTGTGTAGGAGCTAACTCTCTATATGGTCTATGAAAAAGACACTGTGTAGGGAATCCAAGCAACCTCACTATGATATCCAGAGATAAAAAGCAGACCACCTAATCTGTTTTTCTTGTAGTGTGATCCACAAGCTAGTCTTGGAGATGTGCTAAGCCCTTATTATACTCACGGTATCAATAAATTTGGGCACACACTCAAAAGAATAACTTGAGACCAATTTTCAAAAATACTTTAGATTTTTATAACATTTTTAAGACCAAATCCATCAAAATCAGGTAAGTACTTTTTAAATTATGATTTTTTTAAAGTTTAGCAAAAATAATCTTTTTGTGCGTAATTACACACCATAGAAATCAATGGGCAAAATCTTTACAAATGCATAAAAGATCAGTCACCTTCTATTTTTAGTATAAGTTCCTCAAGATGCCCTGTGGGCCAGCGGGAGGATTTCAGACGCTTACCGGTTCAAGGCGGTGCAGTAGCTAAAAATATTAGAGCTAATGCAGAAAGGAGAAGGGGATCACTTGGAAACAGACTGAACAGGTGGACTTAAAGGTAAGTCTGGTAGGTTCCCTTGGAGTGTGGGTCACAAGGGGTTAGGGAACCTGAGAGCACAAGGGGTTAGGGAACCCGAGAGCACAGCTGGTTTTCCAATGCAGGGGCCAGGGAGGCAGGGTGCAGTGCAGGTCAGGGTAGTTTATCAAGGAGTCTTTGGAGCTAGGTACAGGACACTTTGTGATTGGATTGCAGGTCAGCAGGGACACTCTGGGGGGTGGTCCTTGGGTGTCTAAAGTCACTTGACTGGTGCTTGATTCTGGTCCTTGGAGAGTCCGGAGTGGACTTTTCTTCTGGGTGTCCGACATTGGGGGTCCAGTACCACTGGCTATGGCACATCTCTGCCACTGGATGTCACAGTGCCACCAATCTTGGCATACTGGAAGGTTTTGTCCTCCGGGACCGTTGGTTGGAATGTGGTTAGCTTGCTTTGTCCGCTTATTTGGTCAGTGGCATGTCAATGCACTGGACTTCACTTGTTTCTTGCCTGCAGGGTGCAGAGAGTGATGCCTTCACTCAGAGGGAGGTTCTTGGCTATTTTCAGAAGGCTGAAGGTCCTCTGGGGTTTCTTAGAGTTTGTCTGATGTCCAGTCAACTTCTCAGCAGCGAGTGTTGAGTCCTGGGTGCAGCATGCAGGGTTTGGTGTATTTTTCTTCTGCAGCAGGACATATGTTCTCAAGCCTAGGGGCTTCTTTGTCACTGGTCTTCTTGTGTGCATCAAATCTGGTCTGCAGGTCTAGGGATGCCCACTATATACTTAATTTAGTTGCCATTAGGGGAGTACCTGGAAGTGACCAATGGGCCACCTATAACAGGGTGGCTACACCCACTATGTGACTACTTCCTGTAGGAAGATGTCACATTCCTAACACTGATTGGCTATTTTCCTGCCATCCAAGATGGAGGAAAATGAAATGGAGTGGTCACTTCAGCTGCCACACCTGGGGGGGAGATGGTGCAGGCTGAGACCGGCCACTCATCCTACTCTAAGTGTTCCTGCTAGTTTATCTGTCCAAAGTGGGGTAAACAACATTGGGCAGCCATCTGCTGCTAGCAGCATAGTCAGAGGTCAGATTTCAAAGATGGTAAAGCCTTTGAAGCTGACCTATGGGCCTGCCTGGGGGACGAGGTGTAATATCTTCACCAAGGAAAGGCTTTGTGTTCTGCCTCCTGAGAGATATGTGTCTGGTGGTGGCAGGCTGGTAGAGAACAGCCAGCAACCATGCCAGGGCTGTAAGGCTTTGCAGGGGGCACCTCTAAGGTGCCCTCTGGCATCAGTGTGGGTTTTGTTATTCTGAGTTGTCTGATACCAAACAACCCAGTATTCAGAGAGGCCATCATGTAGCTGGGGGACTTGTAATGATCAGTGTCCAGAACATGTATTTGCAATGGCTTACCTGTACACTTACTATGTCTTAAGGTTTTGTAAAGGTACAATCTGTTCATATTTGCTCATGCACACATATTTCCTCACATGCATTATAGTGCACCCTACCTTAGGACTGCAAGGCCTGCCAGAATAGTGACTTTCCCATAGTGCATAGAGTGTTAGTGGACAGGGCACTCTTAGTGAGTGCCATGTTGAGTTTGCACTTTTAAATACATCTTGTCATGCACTTGCAATGACAGTCAGCATAAGGCTGGTGTAGGGCCTCTCAGAGTTGCATACTTGACGCTGCCGCTCTGGAGGGCTCTTTTCAGTGCCCATGCCGTAGGTACTAGGGGTACCATTTTTTGGGGACTTACAAGGGTGGCTGAAGTACCAATACACAGTACAGTTTTAGGGAAAGAGATCTGGCCCTGGTTACCTGCTTAACAGGGGCCCAGGGCACTAACAGTTTGAAACCACGTCATTGTCCAGGCAAACAGGGGGGAGCTACCATGTCAGTCAGTCAGTCAGTCAGTCAAAATTCTTCATTCGGAAAATGCCATAAAAGCACAGAGAATTCATATCAATTAAAAATTTAGATACATTAAAAAAAGAAAATATGCAAAGTATCATTTACAAAGGAATTCAGCAGCATAACCCAAAGTGAAGGCTAATTACACTTCCATATCAGCCAAAACATATCAGTTCTTGGTAGCAATAGCAGATCTAATAAGATTTAAAACAGAATAATAGATTTAGTACCCTTCAAGTTTATGCAAAGTCATAGCAGCCTTATAGTGCAAAACATTTGTCTAAATTATAAAAACAATATAAAATGATTTAAGGTTATTACAAGTATCCAAGGTAAAATGACAAAGACTCGCTTACATCAAAATCATGAATGCATTTTAGAGTCATAACTATTTCCAGGTTAAACTATTGTAGAACTGTATCAGCAGATTCATATAGTTTCCTGATAGCAATAGCAGATCTAATAAAATTTAATACAGGATAACAGATTTGAATTTTGGACAGTTTTTTAACATAAGTCATAGCATCCTTGTAGTTTGTGAACTTTGATGTAGATAAAAGAGGCAGTATAAAAACATGTCTAGGAGTAGTTTAAAGTGTACAGAATAAAACAAATGACAAGTGCTCTGCTTAGACCTGGCACCACAAGGACAAGATGGTAACTCTTTTTGCCAAATACATTGTTTGGGGAAGGCCACTTTATAATGAATTAAGTTTGATCTGAATAAAATTAAAAAGAAACAAATTACTGGACTTGAAAACCAAGTTAGATAAGGTTCCATAGTAACCACGGTTGAAATCTGGACATAAGGTTCAAAAGTCTTCAATTTCAGGGCACTACGAAATCTGAGGTTCAAGATATAATCAGTATGCTGTTGTTTCACCACCTCCTTTGCGTTTATAGGCAAGGACTCTGGATCTGCAAACATGTTTTCAAGCCCCAAATATTGAAAAGATGTTTGCAAATATGAGAGCCGAGGAATTCTATTTGATTTGGCCAAATGTAAGCAATCAGTCTTACAATCTTGTACCAGGCTAGCCTCAGGGTTTCTCTAGCATCTAATCCACGGCAAGAGATGGGCGACAGCAATCAAATCCTCCATATGTCGTAAACCCAGTTCCTTGTGGCAAATTATATTTGCTGCACTCTTAGGTACCATCAGTAGTCTGCGGGCAAATTTATTCTGAACACGTTGAAGCATATCTACTTTAGCGTAATCCCACAGACCCACCCTATATGAAGCTGCTGATACACACTTAGAATTATAGAGAGTAACAATCTGATATATTGGTCTATGGCCCAATTTACGGGCGAAGCAAAATATCACTTCTATATTTCTCACCAGTTGCTGGGTCTTAAATTTAAAGTGGGAGTCCCATAACCTAGAGGAGCTCACATGAATACCTAAATAGCAGAAGTCTTTCACCTTATTAATAATATTTCCTCGCATGGTGAATTGCTTAGACTTTGTATTTTGGGGGCCACATATCATTACATACGTCTTTGAAAAGTTTACTTTCAGAGCAAGGTCCTGCATAAAAATTAAAAAAAGATCCAGCAGGCCTTGAAGACCGAAAGCTGTACACGCAATTAATACAGCATCATCTGCGTATAGCAAAATTAGGAGTAGTCTCTGACCCATCTTTGGGAAGTCCTTTCCATGTTTTATTAAGAAATCATAGAGCCCATTTATATATGTATCAAAAATAGAAAGGGGGCTAAGATACATCCCTGCCTTACTCCTCGGCTTGATGGAATGGAGGAGATTCTCTCACCATGCAGGCCAAACTAAACTGAAACCTTTCAATCTGTTTGTAAACGCTTTATTAGCTCTAACAGGTTCATATCAATCCCCAGGGTTTCCATAATTTGCCAAAGTTTCCCTCTGGTTACCAGATCAAAAGTGCTTGAGAGATCAATAAATGCCATGTGAATAGGTTCTTTTTTGGCAATTACGTATTTGCTGAGAATGAGATGCAAATTTAGTGCTTGTTCCACCGTGCCTATGCCAGGCCTAAAACCATATTGAATTGGGGAGAAAATCTATGCCTCCATCACCCAGTCCTCCAGCCGTGATAGAATCACACTGCCCAAAATCTTAGCCATAGAATCAATAAGGGAGATTGGCCTATAACAAGTAAGATCTTGTCTGTTACCCCTTTTAAATATAGGGATAATAATAGCCAGCTTCCATGAAGAAGGAATGTTACTCTTTACTGCACTTCTTAACCCGATAGTAACTAATGGACCCCAAAGATTTGGCATAGATTTAAAAATGTCTACATGGACCTCATTGGGTCCAGGTGCCTTTCCTTTCCTTGAACGATTTATTGCTGTAATAAACTCATGAAGATCAATGGAAATATCTAGAATGTTCAAATTAGGTTCTACAATATTCTGCTTAATGCTTTCATCCTCCTCAATCGGAAAATCATTTCCCGGGTGAAATGCTCTTGAAAATGTTTCATCCAAACAGCTTCTGAGATTAAGCAATCGTCAGCTTTAATATTACAATCAGAAAAATTCAGGTGATTTACCACCTTCCAAAAGTTTGATGTATTCTTCAGTTCAGTAGGTACCAGAAGCTCTTCACATGCTTTGGTTCTGATTTCTAGTTTTCTCTCTTCCAACATTGCCTTATACTGACCCATTGCCATGTTAACTAGATTGCTAGAAAAGGGAATAGTTCCAAGAGTTTTCTTAGGTTTTTGTGAGCAGCTGGACACGCAGAATTGAACCATCGATCTACCACTGGACCCAGAGAAAAGCTATCTGTAACCAGTGCGTCAGAGATGGCATTACTTAAGTGTTCATATTCTTGAACAATGAAATCATGAGTTGACTGATGTGACAGACAAATATTAATGGAGTCTAACCGTGATTTTATAATTTCCTGATTGAAAGCATTTGGATCTATTTTTTCCCATTTCAAGCATACACCAGAGTTTTTATTAAAAATGGAATTTCTTCTCGCTTCCCTATTCTTTAAATCCAGTTTAATATTATAAGCTGGATTAATACATAGGGGATTATGATCACTGGCACAACGGGGTATAATCTTGAAATCATAAATTAAATGAAAATCTGAAGAACTGACAAAAATAAAATCAATGATACTCCATTTCGAGATCCCTGTAAATATGGGGAATATTTTGAATTTTTGCAGACTCTTTTTCCCTTGCATATACAAGATCAAACTTACATATAAAAGAGTTTACAAGTTCGCCTGTCAACATCAGGGCAGTGCGTGCTCTACAGGCGACAAGAATGCAAAAACCCAACAGTTTCAAGCTAACATAATTTATGCATTGTGATGATGTGACGTTGTTTAGCCTTTTGCATTGCAGAGTTTAATCTTACAGACTTATGTTCAGCATACATATAAATACTGTTCACATGCTATGTACTGCTGCAGGTTTCCAGACTGTGTCAGGGTGTGGTCCCCTTCCAGGGCCTTCTAGAAGCTTTCCCTGCAGCATGCCTGGATGTGGTTTGTGGGCTGGGCCAAGATTCTACATAAGGGAGCCAGCCCAGCTCCATGTGCTCACTATTCAGAGGTCCCGGTGCAGAGCAACAGCAACTTCCTGAGCTCCTGTTCCGGTGGCCTACTTTGATCTTCCAGGCCTCTGCCCTTCATTTACATTGGTGATCCTTAATCAGGGCGGTAAGATGGAGGTTGGGCTGGGCCCCCGACCCCGTTATCGAGGACGCTCGAGTTCTTGGGCCTAATTCTTGCATGATAAACCATTTTAACTCTTGCATGTGTGAATGTGCGCTTGGGCGTTTCGTCGCATTTGCATGCTGATACTCGAATCGGCAAGACACGCGATTCATGGTCTTGTGATTTAACCCTTGATATTCATTGTGCGCTACCATTCCTTGACAGTTACATGGTGGCATTCGAATCGCCAAGACGAGCGATTCATGTTCTTGTGATTTAACCCTTGATGTTCATTGTGTGCTACCATTCCTTGACAGTTTCATGGTGGCATTCGAATCGGCAAGACGCACAATTCATGTTCTTGTGATTTAACCCTTGATATTCATTGTGCGCCACCATTCCTTGACAGTTACATGGTGGCATTTGAATCAGCAAGGCCCGTGATTTATGCTCTTGTGATTTAACCCTTGATATTATTTGTGCGCTACCAATCCTGGGCAGTAACATGGTGGCATTCGAATCGGCAAGACGCACAATTCTTTCCTCATGCTTAATTCATGTTATTCATTGTACGCTACCATTCCTTGGCAGTTACATGGTGGCATTCGAATCGGCAAGACGCGCGATTCTTTCCTCGTGCTTAGTTCATCTTATTCATTGTGCGCTACCATTCCTTGGCAGTTACATGGTGGCATTCGAATCGGCAAGATGCGCGATTCTTTCATCGTGCTTAATTCATGTTATTCATTGTGCGCTTCCATTTTAAGGCATTTACTTGGCAGTTTTCAAGTTGACAAGTCACGTGATTTATTCCTCGAATCTACGTGGTGTTATTCATGGTGCACAATCCTTCTATGGTGTTTACTATTTATGTGAAAATCTGCAAAGTGCGCAAATTCATGTTCCGACAATTTGAGAAAACAAAAAGACCAGAGTTCTAGACGTAATGTGGTGTGTTCCTAATATGTTTTCTCAAAATTGATTCATATGATGGTTTAGAAATTATTCAGATTGTTTCCTGATTCTCATGCAAAGGAGAGTACTTGAATTTGAAAGTTTCATTTAACCATTTCTTGATTCCATCACAGGTATCTAGTCATTTTAAGTCTATGTTTAGGCTGTTCATGTTTTAAAAATGATGATGCTTAGAGTCATTACCTAGTACTGATTTCTTGTGATGTAATTTTGATACTGTGTGTTTTAACTTTTGCTTCCTACAGGTCTCCTTCCCAGCTGTTTCCTTCCTAATCCCCTTTTCCCCACTTGGACTCTCTTAGACTCTGTGACAAATCTAATCAAAGTATTGGAGATGTCTTGTGGTGGAAGTGTTGGGAACGTGCACAGACCCCGAGGATCTGGTGACTCTGACAGAATAGTGAACCCACAAATTATTATCCTCCTGGTTTATGTATGTTCTCAGCATGGCCACACTGGACGCGCTAGTCAAGGCTATCACTCAGCTCCAAGCAGAGGTGGTATCATCAAAAGATTTGGCAACTAGCTTAGCTGAGAGAGTTAGTCAGTTACAGGATAAGGTAGAGAAGAAGGAACAAAGTCCCACAGGTGTGTCTTGGTCAGGTACTTCTTCTCAGACTTCTGGAGGTAATCCGACAAACATTTCCCTCAATGTTCCTTCAGCCATTCCTTTAGCTCCCCCAGAACGTTTCTCAGGTGACCCCTTGAAAGCGCAATCTTTCCTGGTTCAAGTGGAATTACACTTCACCTGGAGACCACATACTTTCCCCCATGCCCAGTCCAAAGTAGCTTTCTTGTTATCATATCTGTCTGGAGATGCAGCTACCTGGGCTATTCCGCTTGTGCGTAAAGAAAGTCCCCTGTTGTACAACTGGAGAAATTTTGTTCGCAAGTTTGAGCGGGTTTTTGATTGTAGAACTGTAACACTGTCAGCAGATCGTGAATTATTAGACTTACGCCAAGGGAATCAGGACTTAGGTGGTCATTACAACCCTGGCGGACGGTGTTAAAGCGACGGTAAGACCGCCAACAGGCTGGCGATAAAAAAATATGAATTAGGACCGTTGCGGAAACCGCCAACAAAGACAGCCACTTTAACACTCCGACCGCCATGGCGGTACAGAAAAACAGCTTGGCGGTCACCGCCAACAGACAGGCGGAAGACAAAGTACCGCTCACAGTATCACAACCTACCAATCCGCCACCTTTTCCGGGGCGGATTCACCGCAGACAAAAACACGGCGGAAACAGGATCTCGAAGGGAAAACGCTCACCTCTACACACCCCCCGAGGAATCCGGACGCCATGGAACCAGAGCTGCACATCCAGCCAGCCCTTTCCAGGAGCGGTGCCCTGTTCAGCGGTGCTTGTAGCAGCGGTGCCCTGTTTAGAGGTGCTTGAGGCGGCGGTGCCCTGTTCAGTGGTGCTTGAGGCGGCGGTGCCGTGTTCAGCGGTGCTTGAGGCGGCGGTGCCCTGTTCAGCAGTGCTTGAGGCGGCGGTGCCATGTTCAGCGGTGCTTGTAGCGGCGGTGCCCTGTTCAGTGGTGCCCTGTTCAGCGGTGCTTGAGGCGGCGGTGCCCTGTTCAATGGTGCTTGTAGCGGCAGTGCCCTGTTCAGCAGTGCTTGAGGCGGCGGTGCCCTGTTCAGTGGTGCTTGAGGCGGCGGTGCCCTGTTCAGTGGTGCTTGAGGCGGCGGTGCCCTGTTCAGCGGTGCTTGTAGCGGGGTGCCCTGTTCAGCGGTGTTGAGGCAGCAGGCTCCTTTGCAGTGACTCAGCTGCTGGCGGTCACCTCTAGCCCAGCGGGGCCTGTGCTGGCAGTCCTCTCTAGCCCAGCGGGGCTTGTGCTGGCAGTCTTCACTAGCCCAGCGGGGCTTGTGCTGGTGGTCCTCTCTAGCCCAGCAGGGCTTGTGCTGGCTGTGGCCTCCTGGGCAGCGGGGATGGGCAGCGGGGATGATGGCGGTGGCCTCCTGGGCAGCGGGGATGATGGCGGTGGCCTCTTGGGCAGCAGGGCAGGTGTTGGTGGTGGCTTCCTGGGCAGCGAGGATGATGGTGGTGGCCTACTGGGCAGCAGGGCAGGTGCTGGCGGTGGCCTCTTGGGCAGCAGGGCAGTTGTGGGCTGTGGCCTCTTGGGCAGCAGGGCAGGTGCTGGTGGTGTCCTCCTGGGCAGCGGGGATGATGGCGGTCTTCTCCCCGGTGCTGCTCTTCCCAGACTTGCCAGGTTTCTTGTGGCCCTTCCCCACCTTGGAAGGTGTCGCAGCTGACTCCACACTCCCACCGGGACCCCTGGGAGCGGCTTTGGTGGCTGGAGTCTTCCTCCTCTCCCGCCAGACACTGGCCAACTTTTAATGCTTGACAGGTGGGGGACTGTCTGTGCTGTGGCTCCGTGCCACACTGGCTGCCCTGGTGGCCGTAGCACTCCAGATTCCGGTGACTACAGGCACCATTGGTCCCCGAGATGTTGTGGCTGAGGTGCTAGGTTGGGACCTGGAGAGTCGGGCCCTAGGAGACGGACGGGATGGGGGAGGTGTGGGAAAGGGGTCAAAGTTGGACTGGAAAAGTTTTTTGGAGACACTGGGACAGGTAGCAGGAGGGGGTTTGGGAGTGGAGGAAGAGGTTGTGGTTGTAGGAGGTGTTCGTTTGGTGACTTTCGGTGAAGGTGCATGCGCTGGAGGCTGTTGTGAGGTGGATGGCTAGTGGGTGGGTGTGTGCCTGCGTTTGTGTATCTTGGGAGGTGGCGTCACAGACACACTGGGAGAGGACACAGGGGACGTGTGAATGGTAGTGGGGTTGGTGACAGCACGTGAGCGGGGTGTTGTGGTGTGTGTGCTGGTGATGGCAGTAGTGGCTGTAGATGTAGTGCATGCAGGTGTGAGTGTAGACGAGACTGGCAGGGAGGAGGAGGGAGACGCAGTGGAGGCAGTGGATGTTGGTGTGTCTGCATGTGTGTGATGTTTGCGTGAATGCCTGTGGGATGTGTGGTGCTTATGTTTGCCTGAGCTTCCCTTGTGTGTTGACGTGTGTGCATGCTGGTCTGAAGGTGTGCTGGGATAGGCTGGGGTACAGGGGATTGGGTCTGGGTGGAGGAAGTTGGAGGGGGAGGCTAGAAACGGGGACAATGGCTGCCATCAGTGCTGAGGCCAGAGCCTGAAATGCTCTCTGTTGGGCCGCCACACCAGAGAGAATGTCCTCCAGGTATGCATGTGTTTGCTGCAAATGCCTCTCAACACCCTGGATGTCATTCAAAATGGTTGATTGCCCAACAGTGAGGGACCTGAGGAGGTTAATGGCCTCCTCACTGAGGGCAGCAGGGGTGACTGGGGCAGGGCCTGAGGTGCCTGGGGCGAAGGTGATGCGCACCCTCCTGGGTGAGCGGGCACGGGGCAAAGGCTGATGGGCTGCTGGGAGGGCGGTGCTGGTAGGGGGGGTGGCTGCTGTACCTGTAGGTGAGGGAGATACAGATTTTGCCACCACCACAAGGGAGCTCCCATCAGAGGACGAGTCCGTGTCGCTGGTGTCAGCTCCTGTCCCCGCCGTGGAGCTCTCCTCGCCCTCCGTCCCACTGGTGAACTCCGAGTCTGTAGTGTCGCCCTCCAGGGCCATGTGGGATGCAGCTCCCTCGTGCTCCGGTGCCACTGCTCCTCCGCCTGATGATTCTAATGCACACAAGAACAGGGAGACCACAAAAAGGGGATGACGACAGAAGAAAGACATGTTGAGTGCATGCATTACCGCTACCATTGGCGGACACGACAGACACAGAAGCCCCCTGCACTACGCCACGCTCTTGGGCTCCACTGTTCAATCCCTGGGAAATGGCCTACAAGGCTATGGACGACATCTGCACACATGGATGACACAGGGGAATGACTAGGTGTACTTGGCACTCTACAGAGGTGGGGTGGGGTGCCACATGGCCTGCCTTATGGAAGGACCTTGCCTACTAAACTCGCCCTGGCCTAGGGAAACCCACAGCCCACCTCCCCCACCCAGACACCTCCACTGCGCGCAAAGTCAGCAGGATGAGAGTGTACTCACCCCCTTGTGGCTGCTGTGATGCCCTCAAGCGCCCATCCAACTCCGGGTACGCCACCGCCAGGATCCTGAACATCAGGGGGGTCATGGTGCGATGGGCAGCCCTCCCACGTTGGGAGGCCATCCCCAGCTGAGCCTCCGCCGTCTTCTTGCTCCAGCGGCGAATGTCCTCCCATCCTTTCCGGCAGTGGGTGCTCCGTCTGTGGTAGACCCCCAGGCTCCGGACGTCCTTGGTGATGCACGCCAAATATCTTTTTTCTGGTGGGCGCTGACCTACATGAATTGTACAGGGGGAAAAGAAACTTTATTACCAACTGCACCGTCAGAGTCATTGGCCCCCATCCCTACCCTTGCCATGTGGCACATGCATTCATCGTTGTTCATGCACGCCTCAATCTCCCCCCCCATCTTTAATCCACCCCACTCCACTTAGGCATAGCGCATACAGCATGCTCCCAGTGTACTTACCTGTTTGGAGGACCGTAGAGTAGCGTGTACTGGGGGAGGACCCCATCCACGAGTATCTCCAACTCCTCCGATGTGAAGGCAGGGGCCATTTCCCCAGACACTCAAGCCATTGTCTCTTCCAGACCGAGGTCACAGCAGCACTTGCAGTGTAGGCCCTCTCCTGTCGAAGATCAGGTATCGAGTGATTGAACAGATAGAAAATGGCAGTCACGTCCGCAGCAGTGCGTACCGTCACCGCCGGCGTACATCATCATTGGCTCCTGGGACCCATATGGTCCAATGTTAACCAATGCAGCATTGCGCCGCGGTCTTCGACCGCCTACCGCGACAGTGTACAATGCCAGCGCAGTTACCTCACATCCCATTGTCCCACTTTAGAGGTCAGGCAGCCACCATTTCAGGGGCCCACATGGCTTAATTTTTAACTGTGTCACACATACCTAGGCCTAGACTCAACACACATACAGGCCACATTTCGGATTAGGATTTGTGTTCTGTGTAAGCTGTGTGTACGTACCTCTGAGTTGGTTGACTCTATGCTCGCTTTTGTCCTTCATAGTCACCGTCCGCTGGGACATGTGAGGAGATGGCGGCATCCTCCGGTGTACAGACCGCTGGTGGACCTGTCGACAATGGAGGAAAGACATGTGATCATCACATACAGGATTGACCGTGCCACAATCCAGGAACTGCGTACCCAGTTGGAGCCAGACCTGATGTCAGCCATCCGCCATCCCACAAGAATCCCCCCTCAAGTGCAGGTCCTGTCAGTGCTCCATTTCCTTGCAAGTGGGTCATTTCAAACAACAGTGGTCATAGAATCGGGGATGTCGAAGCCTATGTTTTCCAACGTGCTGTCCAGAGTGTTGTCTGCCCTGCTGAAACACTACATCGTTTTCCCTCAGGTGGAGGATTTGCCTACAGTGAAAGGTGATTTCTAAGCCCTGGGACATATCCCCAACATCATAGGTTCCATTGATGGAACACATGTGGCTTTGGTACCCCCCCGCAGGAGTGAACAGGTGTACAGCTACCGGAAGAGTTATCATTCCATGAATGTGCAGATGGTGTGTTTGGCAGACCAGTACATCTCCCATGTGAATGCCAAGTTCCCTGGCTCAGTGCATGACACCTACATCCTGCGGAATAGCAGCATCCCTTATGTGATGGGCAACTCCAGAGGCACCGTGTGTGGCTATTAGGTGAGCACCTGGAAGCAAGACAGTGGGAATGGTTGTCTGGGTTATCCCTACAGGTTAGTGTGTGTCTAACAGTTGTCCCTCACCATTTGCAGGTGACTCTGGTTACCCCAACCTGTCATGGCTACTGACCCCAGTTAGGAATCCCAGGAAAAGGGCAGAGGAACGCTACAATGAGGCCCATGGGCGAACACAGCGGATAATAGAGCGGACCTTCGGGCTCCTGAAGGCCAGGTTCAGGTGCCTCCATATGACAGGTGGATCCCTATTCTACTCACCAAAGAAGGTGTGCCAGATCATCATGGCCTGCTGTATGCTTCACAACTTAGCTTTGCGACGACAGGTGCCTTTTCTGCAGGAGGATGGTCCAGATGGCGGTGTTGTTGCAGCTGTGGAGCCTGTGGACAGTGAAGACGAGGAAGCAGAAGAAGAGGACATGGACAACAGGAACTCAGTGATCCTGCAATATTTCCAGTGAGACACAGGTAAGAGTACAAACCTGCCTACTACATGTACTTTAATACTACTACCTCTCTACTGTCTGTCATTTTCACCCAGTGTATGGTCACTGAGTTGTCACTTTCCCTTACGATTTCGCAGATGTGGGTCCCACTGTGTGACATCTGCTTTGATTCCTCATGGACTAGAGCTGTGTGACATAGGTATGTTGACATTACAATTGAATTAGCTTTTGCCACAGTAATTGCTATTACACTATTCCGAAATCACAGACTGACTCCAGATTGTTTTGTGCTTCAAGGGTGTTTATTTAAGTGCTCAATATTGGAGGGGGTTGCAAAATGTGAGGGGTGATGGTGGAGGAATGTCCATGGCAGAGTCCAGTCTATTAGTCTCATTGGTGCATTGCCCAAACGGGCATAGGAAGTGGAGCTGGGGCAGTTTAAGGATGGACAGGGTGACAAAGTGGGACAGAAGGATGACATTCAGGGTGGTCTCATTTCCTGGCGGGTGTCTTGGCATCGTTCTCTGTCTTTGTCCTGGATCTCAGGGACTGTTTGCGGGGTGGTTCTCCCTCTGCAGGGGGTGGGGTGCTAGTGTTGTGGTCCTGTGGCGGTGCCTCCTGTCCACTAGCGCCGGCGGAGGTGGTGGGCAGTTCATCGTCCATGCTAGTGTCAGGGGCCCCTTGTTGTGCCACAGTGTCCCTCCTGGTGTTGAGTACTTCCTTCAGAACCCCTACGATGGTGCCTAGGGTGGAATTGATGGTTCTGAGTTCCTCCCTGAAGCCCAAATACTGTTCCTCCTGCAGGCGCTGGGTCTCCTGAAACTTGGCCAGTACCGTTGCCATCGTCTCCTGGGAGTGGTGGTAGGTTCCCATGATGGAGGAGAGGGCCTCGTGGAGAGTGGGTTCCCTGGGCCTGTCCTCCCCCTGACGCACAGCAGTGCTCCCAGTTCCCCTGTGTTCCTGGGCCTCCGTCCCCTGGACCGTGTGCCCACTGCCACTGCCCCCTGGTCCCTGTTGTTGTTGGGGTGGTGGGTTAGCCTGGGTTCCCTGTAGTGGTGGACACACTGCTGATTGACGTGTCCTGGGGACAGAGGTATGGGTCCGCTGGGTGGGTGCTGTGCTGGTGTTTCCAGAGGGGGGAAGCTCTGTAGTGGCCTGTGACTGTGTGATGGGAACCGACTGTCCTGAGGTCCCCGATGGACCGGGCTGGTCATCTAGATCCAGTTGGACAGAGCTGCTGTCATCACTGTGGGCCTCTTCTGTTGGTGGTGTGGACATGTGTGGACCCATCTGTCCAGTGACATTGGGTAGGGGTCCTGCAGGGGTATAAATGGATATTTATTACATCGTGTGTGCCATGGTGTGCAATGGGTGGGTGACCGTGTACCCCAGTGCTTGCATTCCTGTGTGGGATCTTGTGTGATAATGGTTTAGGGGGGTGTATGGCTATGTGCAGTGGGCATGCTTTGGTGATGGGTGTCCATGCTTTGGTGTTTCATGCAGGGCTTGGTGTTGGGATGTGTGGTTTGTGATGTTGGGACATTTGTGAGGAGTTGGAGTGATGGGGGTGAGGGTGGGGGTATGTGATGGCATGCAGGTAGGGTGGCGGATGTAATAGTTAAGATTTTACTTACCAGAGTCCTTTCCTCCATCTACTCCTGCGAGGCCCTCAGGATGCAGAATCACCAAGACCTGCTCCTCCCATGTTGTTAGTTGTGTGGGAGGAGGTGGGGGTCCGCCGCCAGTCCGCTGAACCGCAAGGTGGTGTCTTGAGACCACGGAACTCACCTTCCCCTTTATGTCGTTCCACCTCTTCCTGATGTCATCCCGATTTCTTGGGTGCTGTCCCACTGCGTTTATCCTGTCCACTATTCTTCGCCATAGCTCCATCTTCCTTGCAATGGAGGTGTGCTGCACCTGTGATCCGAATAGCTGTGGCTCTACCCGGACGATTTCCTCCACCATGACCCTGAGCTCCTCCTCCGAGAGCCTGGGGTGTCTTTGCCGTGCCATGGGGTGGTGTGGGTGATGTGTGGGGTGGTGTGTGTGGTGATAAGTGTGCTCATATGTAGTGGTGTGTTGTGTGAGGTGCGTGGAAGTTATGTGGGTGATGGTCTGGTGTGCCTGTGGATGCTTGGTAGTAGTTTGTAGTGTCTCTCTCTGGCCTTCTTTTTGTGTTTTTGTCGTAGGCGTTTGTGGGTGATGTGGGTGTGTGTTTTATATTGTATTGGGTGTGTGGGAGTGGTGTGTGTATATGTATCAGGTGTGTGTATTTTGGATTCTCCAATGTAACTGTGTTTTGTAAAAGTGTGTGTATTTTGAGCGCGGCAGTGTGTACCGCCAATGGAATACTGCGGTTGAAAGACCAGTGCGTGGATTCGCGTGTCATGATAGTGTGGGCGTATTTCTGTTGGCGTGATGGTGGAGGTTTTGTTATCGCCACTTTATCACTGACCTTTGGTGTGGCGGACTTGTGTGGGTGTCTGAATTTTGGCGGATTCCATGCTGTGGGTCATAATAGCTGTGGCGGATTTCCGCGGCGGTGTGTTGGCAGTCTTCTGCACGGCGGTAAGCGGCTTTTACCACCAATGTTGTAACGAGAGCCATAGACTTCAAAAAGAAGCACATGTTTAACCCCAAATTCATAGGTCCTTACCCTGTCCTTCAGCAAATCAATCCTGTGACCTATAAACTGCAATTGCCAAGATCATTACGATTTATCCAGTATTCCATATTTCCCTCTTGAAAAAAGCAGTCCAGAAGTTCCGCCCTCATCCAGCTCCAGTTCTTGTACAGGGAGAAGAAGAATACGAAGTCAAGAAAGTGTTGGATTCTAAACTGAGAGGGCCTAACCTATGGTACTTAATCTCATGGAAAGGTTATGGCCCTGAAAGTAACTCATGGGTTTCTGCATCTGATATCCATGCTCCAATACTTGTGAGGCATTTTCATCCTCTCAATCCAGATAAACCAGGCCCTAGAGCGCGTCTGGGAGAGGGGAGTACTGTCAACATTAGGGCAGTGCACGCTCTACGGGCAACAAGAATGCAAAAACCCAACAGTTTCAAGCTAACATAATTTATGCATTGTGATGATATGACGTTGTTTAACCTTTTGCATTGCAGAGTTGAATCTTAAAGACTTATGTTCTGCATGCATATAAATACTGTTCACATGCTATGTACTGCTGCAGGTTTCCAGACTGTGTCAGGGTGTGGTCCCCTTCCAGGGCCTTCTAGAAGCTTTCCCTGCAGCATGCCTGGGTGTGGTTTGTGGGCTGGGCCAAGGCTCTATATAAGGGAGCCAGCCCAGCTCCACACGCTCACTATTCAGAGGTCCCGGTGCAGAGCAGCAGCAACTTCCTGAGCTCCTCTTCCAGTGGCCTACTTTGATCTTCCAGGCCTCTGCCCTTCATTTACATTGGTGATCCTTAATCAGGGCAGTAAGACGGAGGTTGGGCTGGGCCCCTGACCCCGTTATCGAGGACGCTCGAGTTCTTGGGCCTAATTCTTGCATTATAAACCATTTTAACTCTTGCGTGTATGAATGTGCGCTTGGGTGTTTTGTGGCATTTGCATGCTCATACTTGAATTGGCAAGACGTGTGATTCATGTTCTTGTGATTTAACCCTTGATATTCATTGTGCGCTACCATTCCTTGACAGTTACATGGTGGCATTCGAATCGGCAAGACGCGCGATTCATGTTCTTGTGATTTAACCTTGATGTTCATTGTGCACTACCATTCCTTGACAGTTTCAAGGTGGCATTCGAAGCGGCAAAAAGCGCGATTCATGTTCTTGTGATTAAACCCTTGATATTCATTGTGCGCTACCATTCCTTGACAGTTACATGGTGGCATTCGAATCGGCAAGATGCACGATTCATGTTCTTGTGATTTAACCTTTGATATTCATTGTGCCCTACCATTCCTTGACAGTTACATGGTGGCATTTCAATCGGCAAGAGGCATGATTCATGTTCTTGTGATTTAACCCTTGATATTCATTGTGCGCTACCAATCCTGGGCAGTTACATGGTGGTATTCGAATCAGCAAGACGAGCAATTCTTTCCTCGTGCTTAATTCATGTAATTCATTGTACACTACCATTCCTTGGCAGTTACATGGTGGCATTCGAATCGTCAAGACGCGCGATTCTTTCCTCGTGCTTAGTTCATGTTATTCATTGTGTGCTACCATTCCTTGGCAGTTACATGGTGGCATTCGAATCGTCAAGACGCACAATTCTTTCATCGTGCTTAATTCATGTTATTCATTGTGTGCTTCCATTCTAAGGCATTTACGTGGAAGTTTTCGAGTTGACAAGTCGCGTGATTTATTCCTCGAATCTACGTGGTGGTATTCATGGTGCACAATCCTTCTATGGTGTTTACTATCTATGTGAAAATCTGCAAAGTGCGCAAATTCATGTTCCGATAATTTGAGAAAACAAAAAGGCAAGAGTTCTAGATGTAATGTGGTGTGTTACTAATATGTTTTCTCAAAAGTGATTCATATGATGGTTTAGAAATTATTCAGATTGTTTCCTGATTCTCATGCAAAGGAAAGTACTTGAATTTGAAAGTTTCATTTAACCATTTCTTGATTCCCTCACAGGTATCCAGTCATCTTGAAGCCTAGTCATTTTAAGTCTTTGTTTAGGTTGTTCACGTTTTCAGAATGATGATGTTTCCAGTCATTACCTGGTACTGATATCTTGCGTTGTAATTTTGATACTGTGTGTTTTAACTTTTGCTTCCTACAGGTCTCCTTCCCAGCTGTTCCCTTTCTAATCCTCTTTTCCCCACTTGGACTCTCTTAGACTCTGGCCCTCATTCTGACCCTGGCGGTTTGTAACCGCCAGGGCAGAGGGCAGAGGAAGCACCGCCAACAGGCTGGCGGTGCTTCCGGGGCAATTCTGACCACGGCGGTAAAGCCGCGGTCAGAAAAGGGGAACCGGCGGTTTCCCGCCGGTTTTCCCCTGCCCCAGGGAATCCTCCATGGCGGCGCTGCATGCAGTGCCGCCATGGGGATTCCGACCCCCTTCCCGCCAGCCTGTTCCTGGCGGTTTACACCACCAGGAAGAGGCTGGCGGGAACGGGTGTCGTGGGGCCCCTGGGGGCCACTGCAGTGCCCATGCCACTGGCATGGGCACTGCAGGGGCCCCGTAACAGGGCCCCATTAAGATTTTCAGTGTCTGCAAAGCAGACACTGAAAATCGCGACAGGTGCCACTGCACCCGTCGCACCCCAGCAAATCCACTGGCTCCATTCGGAGCCGGCTTCATCTTTGCTGGGGCTTTCCCGCTGGGCCGGCGGGCGATCTGCTTGAGATCGCCCGCCGGCCCAGCGGGAAAGTTGTGATCACCGCCGCGGTCATTTGACCGCGGTGCGGTGTTTGGGCGGTTTCCGCCCGGCGGGCGGCGCCGCCGCCCGCCGGGGTCGGAATGACCCCCTCTGTGAGAAATCTAATCACAGTATTGGAGCTGTCTTGTGGTGGAAGTGTTGGGAACGTGCACAGACCCCGAGAATCTGGTGACTCTGACATCGCCTTCGTTTGTATGAGTAAAATGGGTTACCATCTCTCTACCCTCAGTAGGAACGCTGCACAAATGTGGAGCTTCCTGATGTCATAGGAGTGTATTGAAGTCACCTACCCATAGCATAACTAGCTCTTTAACCTGTAGTTGAACAGATGAATCAATAAAATCTCTCTTCAGGAGACCACGTGGTATAGTATTATAGAAATTTATTATCAGGATGCCCTTACTCCCCTGGATTAATAGTAAAACAATCATAAAATAAGATGAGGAACAGATTAAAGTTTTCTCCACTTTTTGATAATTGTAATGAAACAAGAACTAGAAGGCCCCCTCTTGCCCTTCCCACTATGGAGGTTATTGCTGGTTGATGTAAGTATAAATAGCCATCCAATAAAAGGTGTCCTTTGATCAAGCCTCTTGGAAACAAATTATACCATATGTAGATATAAATCTCAGCCAATCTGAACCCTCCAATGTTCCAACTGATGAGTGTTAAAGATTTAAATCCTAATTCTGATAATTATTCTTTAAATTGTAATATCATGAGCCATAGCACTACGAGGAATACCTGTCAAAACCACCCCTTCCTCTAGTGGAAATGTATCATGGCCTTCACCTACCGTTAGCCCCTCCAGGTTATCCCTACCATGCCTATATGTGTTTATGAGTCAGTCATTCTCATCTAAGGAATTAAGAACCTGAAAGCAATTGATAGTGGAAACATTTGCCTGAACTTGTGGCATAACCAACCCTGGACCATGTTTACAATAAACTGCAGTAGAGCATAAAAGTAAAGTAGTTGGGTCATACAAATGACTTAATGGTTACATTTGAATCCCTTCTCTAGTCCTGGTACAATAATCCATATCAACCAACAAGCGCTTGACTAGACAGGGATTAACAAAATTAATCACAACACAGTCACCCTCATGAACTTTTCTTGATGGACCAACCCATTTTACTCTACGTGCCATAAGAATCTTATTATTTAAATACTCTTGATGTTTAAGTTTAGTCCTCAACCAATAAGCAGACTTCCTCTATAAGGCTTGAGTATCTTCATTTTTATGGGTGTCCAAAGGGGCTATCATGTCAAAAGAGGCCTTTCCTCGCAGGTGGGCAAATGCCCATGTCGAGGAAGGGCCCAAAATGTGTTGTATGATAACAATGGAGGGTGTTCTAATTAGTCCTGGAATCAGCAACCATGTAGGGAAACCTATCAAACGCAGACATTTCTGAAAAGTAGACATCTAGGGTAGTCCAGCGAGGTATCGCTTGTGTAGATCCCCTAAGGTTTTCTTACCCAGAATTCTCTGCAAAGGGGAAACATTGAAGTTAAAGCACTATTTTCCCTTTCATTTCTGTTACATGAACTATAGGAATGTGCAGTGATCCACAAACTTCCTACCACTCAGGGTCCCCCAACTTGTCCTGAGAAAAACACTACCACAGTAGTCCTTGCATGACGATTACTAATGACCCTGGGTTGATCCATTCCTGATGCGGGCACAAGTTTCAGGCACACAAGTGGGGTTGTGTTTTTATAGAGAAAAGTGGGGGAGCCCTGGGTGGTAGGAAGATTGTGAATCTCTGTACTTTCCTGTATTTTATGTTACAGAATTGCAAGGAAAAATACTGGTTTTATTCAATGTTTTACATTTGCATGATATTCTGAGTAAGAAAACTTTTGGAATCCATGCAAGCAATACTTCCCTGGACCTCGCCTCAGGATCTAGTTTTCAGAAATGCCCGGGATTGGTAGTTTTCACTAGATGGCCACCAAACCTGGGACCAAAAATGCAGATACCCCTCCTTAAAAAACTAGATTGTTTTGTGCTGGATAATTTTGATGTTCCACAATACGTTTTGGGCCCTTCCCTGTCGTGGGCACATGATCCACCCACATAAGTACAGCTCTTTTTTTCTCAGAAGAATTGGGGGAACGCAATGTTGGTTTCTGGACTAACCCCATTTTGTGTGTGAGGCACAAAATATCTTCAGCTCCTCCTGAAAAGTGAGAGTCTACTAGCGTGTCCCAAAACAGGACTGTAGAGTGCCCCCGTGCTCCCTCAGAAATTGTTAGGTATGCAAATGTGTTTGCTACACAATTTTGCTCAAGGAAGTCAACATCCAAAAAGAGATGAATGTAGTCAATTGGCAAAAAGTTGCACTATCGACTTTATATCCAGTGTCACCAGTGAAAGGCGAAATTTGAGGCTGAATGAAATTGGGGGCCTGTCAAAAGAGCACTTCATCTGTGCTTGCTACCTCATGTGTCTGCTCTTTAGTTTTTCTAAACTGCTACTGTTGTCCCGCTACACAGACTGCACTTGCGAAGGGACAGCACGACTGTCATCATTGCATCCTTCAGAATTGCGGGAAGAAGAGTCGTCGGATAGGACTCCGCCAACTGAAAAATTGCTTCCAGATTCCGCTCCATTATCTTCTTCCTCAGATGCTGTCTCAGTATCAGCTGTCTCAGTTGGGTGGAACCCAGTGCGGCAATCAATTTTGGTAATCTCTCAATAGCCCTGCTCTCATACACATTGTGGCCCATATTTATAAAAAATTCGGAAAAATTGCTCAAATGCAGTTTTGCGTCATTTTTCTTAATGCCTGCTAGCATCATTCCTTAGGGCCGTCCTAGCACCATATTTCTGAAATGACTTAGGATGGCGTGAAGGAATGGATAATGACAAAAAAAGCTGTGCAATGCCAGAAGTAAAAATTACCTAAATGCTGCAAAAATGGTGCAACACCATTTTGCGGCACGTAAACATGTCGCAAAAAGGCTAGCACCCTCTTGACACCGCATTAGCGTAAAAATAAAATGTAAAAGCAGGAAAGAGTGCAATTGCAACAGAAGATGGAATCAACAGGCCAGGAGAGACCCCATGGAGACCCCCAAGTACCAGCCAGGAGGGTACAAAAAAATCACAGGAGAAGAGAAAGTGCAGGTGTTGCTTTAGTGAGGAGGAGCATGACATCCTGGTCAGAGAGGTGACGGAGCACCAACATCAGATAATTGTTACCTCCAAGTTGCCAGTTGGGAAGAGAGATGCAATATGGCAGCAAATAGTGGACAAAATAAATAGTGTCGCTGAGGGGAAGAGAACTGTCACTGAGGTCAACAAGCTCTAGCATGATGGCAAGTGGAGAACTAAGGAGAAACTTGCCAGGAACCGCAAGGCAGCACCGAAGACTGGAGGTGAAAGTCCTGCACCACAGGATGACCTGGATGAGCTGGAGGAGATGGTTGCAGTGGTCATCCCGGAGAAACTGGTCACTGGAATCATAGGACAGGACAGTGTAGACTACCAGGAACCACTACAAATGTAGGGTAAGTTGCAGGGGGGGATATCTGGAACTAATGCAGAAGGGGGAGGCACATTGGACACACTCATTGCATGCTAAATGGTTGCATCCGGATATATGGGCTCTGAGCAAAGATGTACCATCCTCACCCAAGCCACATATGTACTGACACTGTGGTTGTGCTATGTACACTAACATATACATGTCAACATAGACCAATCACTATAGCTATACTCAACCATATAAATATGCACCACATTGCCTGGTAGGAACAAGCAAATTGCGTGGCTGTGCCATCACAAAACCCATTGCATACAGTCTAAGCCCCTTTACCAACTCAACATAGACATCAGAGACTAGGATGGAAGTCAATACCACCCCAGGGAGAGGTGTCAGGGTGGTGCATCAGGCCAAAATGCTTCCCTAACTCATTGTGGCATTGTTTATACTCATGTTTTTTGCATCTTGTAGCACACATTAAAATGCCATCTCCCCAAACATAACTTGTACATGTGCAGGAAGGGACACCTCCCTGCACATGAAGAAATCATCACTTCAAGGCAGCCATCCCGTCATGCTGCAACAATGCGAATTTTGGTGTAGGGAACACTAATATGTGCAGGCGCAGACAGAATTGCAAGGCTGTACTGTATTCAGGAAAATATGCCACATCACTGCATATCAAAACTGCTGCAGTTCACATCTTGCAGATGCCCTGAGCCATGACAAATGAGTAAATGTCTGCCCTAAAGGTTGCAACCTGTGGAACACAAATTCTACAGGCTGAACACACAACCGTATGCGTGACCTGGGAATAGCCATAGAATAAATGCATACAACACATTGTGCACATATGGGCACATCATGTGTGAAGCTGTACAAGTGGCTGCAATCTCACCATTTGACAAGTCAGAGGGCTAGATCAAACAGAAAATGATGGTGTGTGCCGCTATGCAAAATTAGGCAGCATCATGCACCGTCGTAATGAAAAAGGCAGGGATGCACCATATACATTACAATACACTGCTCCCCTGTGTACCTCCCTGTGCAAGTGGTAATCAGATGTTGTGCACCAATGCAGCCACCCTTGCATCATAGTGTAAGGATGGCTATGTTGAGGGGGAGAATGTGTCTGTGCTGAACAATAACCTGAAAGTGTGATTTGCTCTTACTCTGTATGCTGCATAATGCAGCACACATAGGAAAAGCAAGAAATGCATTGCAAATGTAAGCATCACTCCTAGATCATGACATGCAAAACCCACCCCTGGACTAGTGTCAGATATTGGGCCAGCATCTGGAATACAAATAGTAAAAATATCTGAGGAAGTGTCAAAACTGTGATATGCCCACAGCAACACCCATTGCCTTTGGACGCTGTCTCAGATTTACGAGTATCAGTGAACATGGGACAGTGCAAAAATGCAAATGCACATTGAGGAGGCATACATGTATTTCCCCTTATTAATATGGTTCTTTTTATGCTGCATTCTGCAGCACACACAGAGGAGTCAAATTGCCATCAGTGTGTATGTGCAGGAACAGACTTCTTCCCACACAGAAAAAATCAAACCTTACAATGCAGACATCCTTGCATTATAGTGCAAGGATGCCTGCACTGGTGCTAGGCAGTTCTATGTAGCGCCAGCGCAGGGGACAACACCAGGGTGCACCATATGCAAATAAATACAGAGCACCCCAGCAGTGTGCAATTGACGCAGCGGGGCACTGCCACTCTGAGCGCAGCGTTGCACTCCATCATGTTTCATTACTAGTGAGCTTGACCCATGTGTGATGCACAATGCTACATATGAGTACAACCACACTTTTGGGTCTCCAGTGGCAAATACATGATGTTCCATGTCTACAGCCGATGCAATACAATATTGTTTTTACACTATCTCATTGCAGAGGATGATGACTTACCTCTTGCTGACCTGTCTGCCCTGGATTTCCCTGATGACATGGATAACCAGTTGCCAACCCTCATGGAACAGACTCTCCAGGATGTCCTAGGAGCACTCCATACACCACCTCCAGTTGCAGGGAGGACACACAGCATTGCAGGGTCTCCACAGGAACCACCCAGCCAACAACACACTCTACCAGCCAGTACTTACATAGCCCTTCACTCCGAAGACCCAGAGACTAGCTTTCAGAGGACAGTGGTAGGAGTCCAGTGGGAGCTAGCAAAGTAGGTTCAGGTGGGGATGGAGACCAAGGCAGGCAGCCTAGAGGGAGTGCGGACATGCCTCTGCCCAAATAAGGACAACTCAGCTGCCATCAGAGGCACTCACTACCCGCTATGTGAAGTCCAGCTGTCTCTTCCAGACATAGCTGCCATCATGAAGGAGAGGCTATGAAAAATGCCCTCCCAAAATGCCACCAGCATCCAGAATACCCTAGACTCCATACAATGGGAAGTGGGTCCTTTGACTCCACATCTCTATCCCTCCCTAAAGTGTGTGTGGCCGCCTCTACCTCTACAATAGCATCAACCATGGCACAGGAGGCACCACAAACATCAGAGGACAAAGATATGGAAGGAATAACATTCACAAGGAAAAGCACCCTGTAGTACCAATCTGTGCAACATGGACAGTTTCTCCTTAGTTCTGGGCTTAAGATCATGGCAGTGTTGTGACAGTATGAAATGTGCCCTTTTAACCTAACCACTGTAGACATGTCTGCTAAGTGGTGTCATTGCCTCTACCATACTAAATAGTAATGTTATGCACTCCTCACTAATGCCCACTACACCTAACAATGTCTCATGGCATGTACCTCAACCTTGGACTCTGATTGTGCTACATATGGCAAACGTTCACTCATGGGATCTATGAAATGGATATTGTTTAGACATCACTATAACTATTGCACCTGTGAATAAAGCACATTGTACACATGTAGCATTTCTATGCCTACTGTGATCCATCTGCTCAGCTAAAAGTTTGCATTGTGTCAATCCATGTGAATGTGTATAGAATATCAGTACATGAGTGTATGACTGTTAGACACTAAGCCACACACTAGGATCCAAACAAGAGGAAGCTGAATGATGGTGTTATGGGCAACAACCAACTAAATGTGTTCACTAAAAGCTTTGGCACCCATATCCTCTGAAGTAGACATACGGCATGTATGGCACATTACCCAATAATTTATAATAACACAGGTAGGACTACCAGTACAACTGATTTGTGTGGAACAAGAGAAGCTAACCTAATCAGTGATGGCCACCTGTCAGTGTTGCAGAATACAGTTCCAAAAATGGGATTTGTCAGATGTACCACACTTACCAACATTGAAATGGCAGGACCCCACCAATTACAGGTGAATTACCATGTTTACATGTCCAAGATAAGGATTACATACACATTGTGAACGGATGTAACACAGGATTGCAAACGTATGCACTAGTAGACAGTATGTGTCTCGCATTCTGACAGCTGCTTTGTCATGGGGATGCCTATGAGAAACCTGGACAATCAAGACAGTAAGCATACCCTAGGCCATTCCCCCAACTTGGCCAGTGCACTCATGACAAGCCCAGACCCAATAAATTACAAACTAATTAGGCTACAATGAACAGTATTTAATATCAAAAACATCAAGCTAATTAATGTAACACATGTAACACCACACTCTAAACATTGCCCCCCTATCCCCTTTAAAAGACAAGCTACAAGTAGAACAACTTAAACTATCACTACACATGTACTAACCTAACCTATGGCCTAAACAAATATATATTTTGGGGGATTTATTTAAATACATAAATAACCCAACATAACCCCACCAACCCCCCAACAAGGCACAAAAAACCCTCCCCCAACTATACTTAACCTAACCTATGCCTACCCTAAACTAACCTAACACATCTAAAAACTCCATATAAACCATACAAAACTGTAAAAGGGAGGGGAAGGTTTCTTGATGTACTTCAATAACTTCTGGTCCTCCGCAGCATCCTGCTCCAATTTGGTGAGTCTTGCCAAAATCTGACCAATGTCCCTCTTCATGTCCTGCTCGAATTGACTGGGCACTGCTGTAGATGGCTGTGGTGGTGGCTGCGTTGTCATTGGTGCAGCCGATGTTGAGGGCTATGGTCCATCTGTGGCCCTCTGCACCACTGATGTCTTGTCTCCTGTATCCAGTTGTGGCTGTCTTGGTGGTCCCTCATGGGGAAAGGCACGCCATTCCCCTGATGCTGTTGTGTATCCATTTTAGTTATAGCTCCATGCACGTAGGTTTAACACACTAGGCCGCTGTGCACTTTAACCTAGATATATTTTATTCAGCTTCGCATTGTTATTTTTACAATAATCAGTTTTATGGTTGTGTTTTATTTTCATCTATCTAACTGTTTTTGCTTAGCCCAGCACTGTGTTCTCAAACAAGACATTCTTGATCACTCTGTGCTTCAGGCTACAGTTTGGTACATTGCCGGTGAACATGGTAGAAGTTTAGTCTCCAACATTCATAGAAAATACACATGCTTACATAGGGACATTTTTTCAGAACATCAGCTGTGTTATTATAAAAGCACTTCCCAGTCCCATTACACGTTAAGAGGGAGATTCCAGCCAGGGAACCACAACTGTATGCTGATTGCTGAATGCTTCGCTACAGGTGCTAATGCAGACCACAGGCCTTTGCTCAGGTATGAGGGTTGATGTCTTCCGGGGGAACCTGAAAGGCAGAATTAGAGCTTAACATGCTGTTCTCAGATTTTGACTTCGATAGGAAATAGTCCATCGATCCTAGAGACAATATGTTAGCGTTATTCTTATGCTTCACTCTCCTCGTCACCATTTTAATACTGTCATGTTGTATCATCCTGGTTATTGCAGCTCACGCTTTGCTTTCTAAGATGCAGTCATTTTATTAAACCACTCATTAAAACATATACTGCTTCTGTTTGTCATTTATATATGAGACTTAGGGGGTCATTCTGACCCTGGCGGTCATGGGCCGCCAGGGCCAACGACCGCGGAAGCACCGCCAACAGGCTGGCGGTGCTTCCGGGGGCATTCTAACTGCGGCGGTACAGCCGCAGCTCAGAAATGGGAAACCGGCGGTGTCCCGTCGGTTTCCCGCTGCCCCAGGGAATCCTCCACGGCGGCGCTGCTTGGGGATTCCGACCCCCTTCCCGCCAGCCTGGTTCTGGCGGTTTTCACCACCAGAACCTGGCTGGCGGGAACGGGTGTCGTGGGGCCCCCTAACAGGGCCCCACATAGATTTTCAGTGTCTGCGTGGCAGACACTGAAAATCGCGACGGGTGCAACTGCACCAGTCGCACCCCTTCCACTCCGCCGGCTCCATTCGGAGCCGGCATCCTTGTGGAAGGGGGTTTCCCGCTGGGCGGGCGGGCGGCCTTCTGGCGGTCACCCGCCAGCCCAGCGGGAAACTCAGAATGACCGCCGCGGTCATTTGACCGCGGTGCGGTCATTCGGCGGCTCCCGCCAGGCGTGCGGTTACCGCCGCCGGCGGGAGTCAGAATGACCCTCTTAATTGTGAATGAGAAGAACCGGATGCGACCTGAGTGACCACGACTTCCTTGAAAAGCATAATATGTCATGCACTCGTCTGCCCAATCATCCCTATCCACTGGTAGAGATGAGGCACTGTTAGTTAGCCGGAGCAAAACCTGGATTTAGAGCGACAGGTGTCACCCACAGTGGGTCAGACTCAGTCTCCCACACCGTGGAAGATCTTGCTGCTCAAAATCCAGTAGTCTCATTAGAATAATGAGACCCTACGTGACACTGCTTTCTCCCTACGGAATCTCCTGCCCTTTCGGCAGTAGGCATTATCAAACTCTTTAATGTGGGGCGGTATCATTCGGCCCTCTTATGGAAGTCTCGCCTCTGTGCCTCAGTCATGTTGGCAGCTGAAGCACGAGAAGAAGCAAGCATCAGTATCAGCATTGGGTGGAGGTTGCACAGACATATAATATACACTGCAACTGCAAATAAAACATACAGTCCAACACACATTCCTAAAAAATGACATACTCCTCATCTATGACTATTTCCTACCAGCCATCATCAGTATCATGCACATGCCACTGGGTAAACGGAAATGTACTTGAAACAATAGGGCTCAGAGATGAGTGGACAAAATTGTCCACAATCAACATTTGTGTCTTCTTACTTGTGAGGATCACATGACCCTAAACGTCTGGATTTCCTGTGTCCCTGTGCATGAGGGGAGTTGTGCATGCAATCCATCACCTCGACAAACTTGGTGAAACATCAATGCTTGCCCAGTCATCATGAAAGAAAGGTGTGGGCCATATGATAGGGTGTCAGGTAACTTTCCCCCTACTATTCGAAGGTTTGCTTAATTAACACTAATGTGTCCTATTGTAAGACCTGACCTGAGCATACGTAAAAAGAGGGCACGCTATTGCCCAGGATGTGCCCACATGTACAACTGATTGAAACTTCCCAGAAAATGTGGCTTTAAGCCCGAGCTGCACATCAGAGTTGTAAACACTTTCCAGAAATGAAGCCCCCTACCCTGTGCAATGTAATGCTACATGTGATAAACAGCACACACATGGTGCCTGTATGGTCGCCCTTTAGGCCCACAGTGAGTTTGGTACTGCAGTGAGTGCTGCAACAATATCCAGTAACATTGTACATCATTTGTACATGCATGTCAGATATCATCAAAGTACTCGGAATGCACACAGCATTCACATAATATGCATATGTGATGTGACCTACATCCTTCACACATATCATGGTGGCAGGACCATGTTGGGAAAACTGCTTGAGATCTGGTGTGGGAAGAATCACAGACTTTTCACACAACCATCTGGAAGTTAGTTGTTTACTAAATCTGTAAACTACTGATTGTTGTACAGCACAATATGTCTCCTTTCAGTACTACAAACTCATTATATCTGAAGGTTACTGAGGCACATGTAGTGTATGTGTCTCCTACATAGGCCCCCTAGAGACCACTGCAGATGTCACCCACATCAGTGCTGTCTTGTCAGTAAGTGTAAGCTATGTGTGGCACACTGTGCTGACAATGGTGTTGTGACAAAGTGGCTGTAAACAGGCATGCTATGTACATAGACAGCTGCCCTGAGACCTATCATGGTAGACACCAATGACTAACTGGCCAGCCATGACAATTCCTATTTCACAGAATTCCATAGCAGCACACGTTATCCCTTGAACTACATGCAAGCCATTATCATTGCACAACATTCCAACATACATGATGTCACCATCCATTCCCCAATGATATCAGATCATTGGTCAGGAAAAAACATCTTTCATGGCATTCCACACTACAGAATGACTCACACCAATTCCTGGATTAGCACCCATGATGCACAAGATGACACTTACTGGATGGATCAGGGCCTCAAATCGTGCACCCTCTTCTACAGTGTAGGATGCAGGTCCACCTGCAAGATATGGATGGAAAACAATGGTTAGTGTGATTTGTACTTTTCAGTAAATGGACAACATTGTATACTGTTAACTTGTTAGTCTGAGTGAGCATGTCATCCTAGTGGTAGGGCAGAGCAACTAACAAACATCTATGATCAGCCAATCACACATAGTCTCAGATAATAGAGACCCACACACCCACAAACCATCACTGTCCCTGACACTCCTGTGGTGCTTCTCACTGCACCATGTATACATGGCATTGTCATGCAGTTGTCTGTTCGCTCTACACCTCCATGACTATATGGGACTGCTTGACACTGTATGTTGCTTCTGAGGGGCATGCAATGGTTGCTGCAGTGGCTGTCCCATTGTGACACCCATAGCAATTGGGGCTGCCTCGGATGTCTACCTTATTGCTACTGCAAATAGACAAATTATTGCCCATGGGTTGTGTGGGTATTCCACGGTGTTGAGGAATGATGTGATACATCATTCAGTGAAGTTAGTAATGTGTGTATGCCATCACAAGGAATACACATGAGCAATATTGCTATGGGAGTATACTAGTGTGAAAATAGGTGTACCCACCTGTACACGGACAGATTGAAATCATGGATGTCTTGTCAATAGTGTGTGGCCAGGCATTGTTGCCATGGTATACCATTATTTGCCCAGGGAGGGATTAGGACATGGGCATAGAATATGCCTAAACAAAGAAAACCTTGCTCTGTGGTGCAAGGATGCATTTGTTAGTGCAGGTAACTGAGTGATGTGCCAGTGAAGAAGCAGATGCAGGGACGCCCCATACTGTCAGTGAGAAGAGGCAGGCCTGTGGAACTGACTCTGCACATGTGTGTGGTAATAGACATAGTACAGGGTGTAAGTGATGTGCAAGTAAAGGAACACGGCCTTGGCCAATGACACACAAAGGGGCCAATAGAACAATAGGGGTGCTGCACCAATAGCATTAATACAGTCCTTGTGGTCATCAGTGCACCCCTTTCCCCTGTCATGTGTGCGCCTAATGAGAATTAAGGCACAGCATGCTGCAGGTAGGGTCCAAATGGATCTATTTCGGTATAGGTAAATGATGTACTCAGCAGGAGTTACAACAGATCCTCACGACTTCTACTGCGTACATTGGGTGGCCTAGCTCATACAATTTCATCCCCCTATATCACACCTGGTCTCAGCAGCCATTCAGAGTGCCAGCATAATTGTACTAAGGGATTTCCCAAGTTACTCAGTGCCTTATACATAGGCCACCCATACACGGTTTTGGAACCCCCTTCCATACATGATGAATGGCGCAGGCCTCATTTAGGGGCATATTTATACTCCGTTTGCGCCGAATTTGCGTCGTTTATTTCGACGCAAATTAGACGCAAAACTAACTCCATATTTATACTTTGGCGTTAGACGCGTCTAGCGCCAAAGTTCATGGAGTTAGCGTCATTTTTTTGCGTGAACACCTTCCTTGCGTTAATGATATGCAAGGTAGGCGTTCCCGTCTTAAAAAATGACTGCGATGCATATGCGTCGTATTTATACTCACGGCCAAAAATGACGCCCGGGAGTGGGCGGGACTAAAAAACCTGCATTTGCGCCGGATTTTAGCGCCTGGGTCAGGGCAGGCGTTAAGGGACCTGTGGGCTCAGAATGAGCCCAGAGGTGCCCTCCCAAGCCCCCAGGGACACCCCCTGCCACCCTTGCCCACCCCAGGAGGACACCCAAGGATGGAGGGACGCATCCCAGGGAAGAAAAGGTAAGTTGTGGTAAGTATTTTTATTAAATTTTTTTTGGGCATAGGGGGGCCTGATTTGTGCCCCCCTACATGCCACTATGCCCAATGACCATGCCCAGGGGACAGAAGTCCCCTGGGCCTGGCCATTGGGCAAGGGGGCATGACTCCTGTCTTTGCTAAGACAGGAGTCATGTTAATGGCGTCTGGGCGCCCCAAAAAAATGGCGCAAATGGGGTTAAGACGATTTTTTTGCCTCAGCCTGACTTGCCCCATTCTTGGACGCCCAAACGCCATTTTTCCCTACGCCGGCGCTGCCTGGTGTACGTGTTTTTTTTACACGCACATCAGGCAGCGCCGGTCGGCTAACGCCGGCTAACGCCATTCAATAAATACGGCGCCCGCATGGCGCTTCAGAATGGCGTTAGCCGGCGCTAATTTTTTGGGCGCAAAACTGCGTTAGCGCAGTTTTGCGTCAAAAAGTATAAATATGGGCCTTAGTGCTGCTCATTACAGAGTTGTCCTATGCATGCATCACAACACTTTGTAATTGTTGTGGAGTGAAAATGGTACAAATGCCCAGCATTGGCTTCATCATTGTACATCTAACTTGCAGGACTATGGTGGTGCTTGGACTCATCATACAGGTAGCACATGACATGACCACATCCACAGACATGACATGCAGCACTCAAACGTATCTGCAACTGTCATGCACATGCAAAAGTAAAGACTTTGTATGGAAATGAGAGACTTACCGAATGCTCCACCGATCTCAATTCGAAGATGGTCCAGCAGATCCTGCTCCCTTGCCACCAGATCTGCCCATCAATGTTTTAGTTGGTGGTTGTTACTTCCACTGCTGAATATCCTGGTGAGGTGGTGGAGCAGCTTGCCCCACTGCAGTCGCTGTGCCTCTGTGGGGTATACAAGGATTACCCAGCCACCCAGTTGCAGCATCAAAGGGAGGTAGTGCTGTACGAGCCAGATGAACCCCCAGCTCATCCGCAGACATCCACCACATCCTGCCCTTTCCAGACATAATACTATTGCAATTCACCCTAAACAAAAAATGAAAGTAAACATAACTCCTAACCCAACTACCCCAACAACCCCAACTTCCCCAACAACTATTTTACCCCAGACAAGCACCCCACAATACAGAGAAAATACAGTACAATTACACTACAAAATACAAGTTTAAAGACAACTAAAGACACCACTTACTAGACACAGCACAAGAAACACTACAAACACTCCAGAAAGCACTCATCCAACTTCAGCAACACCTCCACACACCCTCACTCAGTCACAGGCAATAAGACTGTGAAGTGAAAGTGAAAGTGAACTCACTGTACCATGTTTGGAGGCAGGATGTCCTGTTTCATCACGTCCTGGGCATGTGCATCATGTTTCCAGTCATGTGTCATTTTTTTTGATGCATGATGGTCATGCGCCACTTTCCCTAACCATTTGCATGAAAAGGCCTGTGGCCGTGCGATAGGCGCTCAGGGGCTAGGTGTCTCTTAGCTTAGGGGTATTGTATGGTATATGAGTATGCGTGAACATTTTTGACACATGACGGCCATGCGTTGATTGTACACCATGGTGCGTTCAAAGACGCATGAGTGTAAAATTGTCGCTCAGGGCCCAGGCGTCCTTTTACAAATGTAGCAATGTGAGGTTTATGCGTTTGCGTCAAAATGTTTTGACTCATGATGAATTTGCATGGATTTTTGCATTGTAGGCCTTGAGTGCACCCTGATTAACTTAACATGTTAATAGGGCTGTGCAAGACTGTTAAACATGTGTTATGGCAACATGTACATGTTTGTCCAGTACTGTCATTGCGATGACAATGGTATGTGTATACTATAGGTTTGTTTATGAGACTGCTGAATGTGACTACTCATACCTTGTGCATATGTTCATGATAGGTATACTGTGTCCACATACATGTTGCCACATGTGTGCTATGTGTGTACACATGTATATGTATAATAATAATTTGTGGGTGGAGTACATTGTTATGTCGGAAATACAAATGTACACATACCTACAACACAATATATATGGTGATCTACGTCCAAAACATGGCAAAACATGTGACAACCATGACAGTTTCCACTCACAGTATTCAGTGGACTTGGACTGCAATGACATCACGTAAACCCTGCCAATTTGCGTGTGCATGTGTGTTCACTTTGTGGTGTGTTGTTGGATTTTACTTTGTGTTGCTGTGCTTCACGTGTGCCAGTTGATCCCCTGTGCATCTTAGTTGCAGGAGAAGTACTGTACCCATATGTTGGTGTAGATTGGTATATGCTGTGTGTATTGACATGTATTTTGTAATACCTCTAACATATGATGACAGTGATGTGTTCATGTGATTTGAAAGCTCATATTACTATCTTCCTGAATGGACACATATTTGGCATTTGACAAATGCATAGATTGTCACATCAGTGCCACCTATGTTTCTGTATGTGGGAACACATGTGAAAGTCATTTCTTGCAGTCACTGATCTTGTGACACCTATGCCCTTACTATTGTGCTAGGTTGACTTTTGCTCAGAATCTATACACATTGCCATGCCTGAGCTATTACAGTGGTACATGTGTACTGTGAAATGTGGCATATGTGTAAATGCCGTCATCTAGGCACTCATGTTTGGTATGACAGTCACAAACAATGACATACCACTGTGTAACAGTCTTGCACTCTGGCATAGATGGCAGCCTACTCATCATCACAAATGTGTGAGTTTGTATGGCAACATAAACCCAAGGTTGCATGTGAAGGGGAAAGTTGATGGAGCTCCAATTTACTCAGCCCCCTGTGCACATGCATCAGGCTCCTAGACAATACAATTTGTTTATGTAGTGAGAGGCTGTGTTGTGTGGGTTTATTGAGCAGGGACCTAACCTCTTCATGATTGCTACTCAGCAGAACTATGCACACTCCCCAGCAGACAGACACATGCACAATTGTCATACAGACCAGGATATCACATTTTCCTAAGCTTTCCACTGTCATGTACAAAGCTCAGATGCTTGCACAGGTGGGACATGTGACATAATTTGATGTCCTTAGTTGTTTCCTTGGGCAGCTTGTTGGGCTTGTACATCTGTTGTGACTTCAAAATTGCAAACGTGCCAGGGCACAGATGGCATTGCCTGTCACAGCCTCCTGTCACGGTGGCATGCGATGGGTGTTGGACTTTTGCTTTTGCAGGGTCATCCCCAGACTTTTTTGCCTCCTGCCTCCTATATTTTTCTGACATGTTGCTGTTGGCTTTTCAACTCTGAGCACTTTACCACTGCTAACCAGGGCTAAAGTGCATATGCTCTCCTGTTTAAATTGTATGTAAGTGGTTTATCCATGATTGGCATATTTGATTTACTAGTAAGTCCCTAGTAAGGTGCACTAGAGGTGCCAGGGCCTGTAAATCAAATGCTACTAGTGGGCCTGCAGCACTGGTTGTGCCACCCACATAAGTAGCTCTGTAATCATGTCTCAGACCTGCCACTGCAGTGTCTGTGTGTGTATTTTTACACTGTAAAGTCGACTTGGCAAGTGTACCCACTTGCCAGGCCTAAACCTTCCCTTTCCTTACATGTAAGGCACCCCTAAGGTATGCCCTAGGTAGCCCCAAGGGCAGGGTGCAGTGTATGGATAAGGTAGGACATATAGTAATGTGGTTTATATGTCCTGACAGTGAAATACTGCCAATTTCGTTTTCACTGTTGCAAGGTCTGTCTCTCTCTCATAGGATAATATGGGGGCTACCTTTAAATATGATTAAAGTGTAGATTCCCCTAGAGAAGAGATGGACAGGTGGAGTTTGGGATCCCTGAACTCACAATTTAAAAATGCATCTTTTAGTAAAGTTGATTTTGAGATTGTGAGTTTGGAAATGCCACTTTTAGAAAGTGAGCATTTTCTTGCTTAAACCATTCTGTGACTCTGCCTTGTTTGTGGATTCCCTGTCTGGGTCAGTTTGACAGTTGGGTTGTTTTTCACCTCACACCAGACAGTGACACAAAGGGAGCTGGGGTGTGATCTGCATTTCCTGATTAGCCATCTCTGCTAGGAGGGAGGGGTGGAGTGGTCACTCTCATCTGAAAGGACTGTGCCTGCCTCTGACAATGCTGTCTCCAGCCCCCTGGTGTGTGTCTGAGGCCTTGCCTGGGCAAGGCAGGATTTCACAAGCAGGTGTGAGTCCCCTTTGAAGGAAGGTGACTTCAAAGACTAAAATGGGTATAAGAAGGGCACCCAAACTTACAAACTTTAGAAACACTTCTGGAATCAAGAGGAACCTCTGCCTGGAGAAGAGCTGATCGCTGAGGAACAAGTGCTGCCCTGCCTGTGACTGTGCTTTGTGGAGCTTTCCTGCAGTGCTGCTTCTGCCTGAGTAAGAGGGCAAAGACTGGACTTTGTGTGCCTTCCATCTTGAAGAAGAAATCTCCAAGGGCTTGATGTAGAGCTTGCCTCCTGTTATTGAAGTCTCAGGGATAGCAAAGACTTCTTCCTGCCAGCACCTGGAGTCTCTGGAGAGACCCCTACTCTGCTCTGTGGTGCCCTTCCAGTTCCTGGGACCCTGAAAGGAGAGGCTGGCAGCCTAAGGACAAAAATACACGCACCGCGCACCATGCGGAGAAAAGATCGACGCAAATCCGATCGCGGCTGAGAAAACGACGCGACGCCGGCTCCGCAGCTGAGAAACGACGCCGCAGGAAACGCGACCGGAGAATCGACGCCCGGAGCAGGAGAAACGACGCGCAGCATCGCTGACGAAGGCTGAGAGATCGCAACCAGCGCCGCGGGACTTCGGACCGTCGCGTGGCTGGCTTTTTCGACGCGCCTCGCCGAGCCGAGCTGTTTTCGACGCATATACCCGTGCCGGGTTATTTTCGACACACACCGCCCGTGCGGGGTTATTTTTGCCGCAAACCAGGTACATTTTCACGCTAGCAGCGCTAGTGTGGTGTTACAACTACCTAAAGACTCTTTTTATTTTAAACCTTTAAAAAATCATAACTTGACTTGTGTATGTTGGATTTTTGTCGTTTTGGTCTGGTTTTGTCTAGATAAATATTTCCTATTTTTCTAAACTGGTGTTGTGTCATTTTGTAGTGTTTTCATTAAGTTACTGTGTGTGTTGGTACAAATACTTTACGCCCAGCACTCTGAGGTTAAGCCTACTGCTCTGCCAAGCTACCAAGGGGGTAAGCAGGGGTTAGCTGAGGGTGATTCTCTTTTATCCTAACTAGAGTGAGGGTCCTTGCTTGAACAGGGGGTAACCTGACTGTCAACCAAAGACCCCATTTCTAACAATGGGCAAATACCATAGTATGCTACTGCCCAACATGACTGGGGTTTGTACTGACCTGCCCACCCTCTCTGTACATTTATGAAATACTGACATGTAGACATTGATGTGTTGTACAGTTAGTTTTCGTCTATGTGTGTCCCTTCTCCATGTATTCCTGCACTACTGATAAGGCATGTATTATCATCTAGATTGCTCCCATTCTTTACGCTGCTTGCAGCTTGAACTTTGTACACATCTTCTACAGCAGCATTGTCTGGTCATACATGGACAGGATGCAACATTTGACTTATGTAATTGAAAGATGTACACATCACCTTCTACTGGCTACTTAATAGTTATTGTTCAATTGACAGTATATGTGAGATGTCATGAGTTCCACACACACATGACATTATTCCTGCCAAAGCTCTTGGGTTGTCTCCATTTCACCTCCTGTGTTGTATTTGCAGGTATCTGTGGGTGTCTCAAAGCTATCCATCCACAACCTCCATTGAAAATGGGTATGCATTTCTTCCAGCATGCCACAACCTAGGTAACTCTTATCATGACTGAATGATATAGAGGTGAGAAATCATCTCAGTGCTGTATAGTTCATATGCCAATTGCTACAAATATGGTTAGGTCTACTCACACTCAGATTGGTGTTGTGTCTCACTCAGACAATTTTTCAAACATGCTGAACATAGTAGCACATCCCACAGCTGATCGCAATGTTGGAACCCACAACATGAAAGGGACAATTTATTACTGTTGCTATCATGCACTTGCTCTGTCATGTGAGTGACGATGTGTGTATTGCTTTGTGCTGTGTGATGTATTTATAGAAAAAATTCTAGGTATACATGCAGACATGTCATGAATTGATGATACTGGCATACTTTTTGCTACCTAGGACATACACCCGTACATCAGTCTTCACATTTTTGCCTGGATTTGCTGTATGCATGTATGTGCCAAGTGTGCACCAATTTAGAACAATAGATTATATTGTTATCTTTAAAATGACACCAAAAGGATTAAAATCGGATAAGGGAAACCGGAGATATGAATTTTTAAAGAATTTGTGTTTTTTAACGCATAGAAACGATTAGCACCAATCTGGTCATCTAGTCGCACTTTGACCCGGGCAAACTCAAAGTTAAAAGCTGACTGTGATGGAGTCCTGTTCCACTACAGCAAGCGGGAGGCATTGGTCAAATGCCTCCGGACGTAGTCATTTTCTTGAAGATTTTCTTTAGCGGGACAAAGTCGCCAGTCAGATCCAACCTCCCTGGAGCACTTCCTCGGACACGCATTGCAGGAGACCTCGGTGACGATTTCTATATTTGGACTTAGGCAATCTTTTGAGATGAAAATCCTTCGACGGGCCAAACATGAATCTTAATCCTACGTCTCTCGAGCCCTCTTTGGATACACTGAGCGGGAGGTCCCCGTCAACTTTCTATGTTCAGACTTAGGGCCAGATGTAGGAAAGTCCCAAATTGCGACTTGCAATTTGCGAGTCCCTGCAACTCGCAAATTGCAAGTCGCAATTTGGGCTGCAGAAAGGTGTCTCAGACACCTTCTGCGAGTCGCTATGGGGTCGCAAAGACCCACCTCATTAATATTAATGAGGTGGGTCGCAATTTGCGACCCCATAGCGACTCAGGGCACTCACAGGGATGGAGGCCTGCTGGGAACAGCAGACCTCCATGTCCGTGACTGCTTTTAAATAAAGCAGTTTTTTTTTTTCAAAGTGGAACCCGTTTTCCTTAAAGGAAAACGAGCTGCACTTTGAAAAATAAACCGAAACCTTTTGTTTCGGTATTTTTCAGGGCAGGTAGTGGTCCATTGGACCACTGCCTGCTCTGAAAAATTATTTTTTGGTCCAGTCACAAAGGGGAAGGGGTCCCATGAGAAGGGGTCCCATGGGGACCCCTTCCCGTTTGCGACTGGGTTACCATCCACTTCAAGTGGATGGTAACTGCGAGTCCATTTGCACCGCTTTCGCGGTCGCAAATGGAATTGCATACCATTGCGACTCGCAAATAGGAAGGGAACACCCCTTCCTATTTGCGACTCGGAAATGCATTTTGTGAGTCGGTGCCGACTCGCAAAATGCATTTCTACATAGCAAAGACGCATTTGCGACTCGCAAACGGCAATTTTCGACGTTTGCGAGTCGCAAAGTCTTTGCTACATCTGGCCCTTAGTCACTTTTTTGGAGATTTTCTTCAGTGAAACAAACCTAACCTGCAAGTCAGGCTGGATCACGGTTGAGACAAGCTGGCTAGACTCACCACGACGGGTCAGTCCCTCTATGGAGCTTTTTCCAAAAAGTTCACCAATCTTCTCCAAACTTCGGGATCTTCTTCCAGAAGGTCTTTGAAGGTCCTTTAGGAGTCCACAGCCCACCCCAAGATTCCAGAAGCTCAGAGTTTCTCCTTGAGCGTGCCGAATCCAACTTTCAGAAGTTCTCCTATCCCTAACCTTTCCAAGACAACACCTAGCTTAACCAAATAGGTCACCCAACACTTGGGCAACCCCACCATGACCAGCAGGGTCAGGGGGCCTGCTTTGCTTTTGGTTCAGGGCTCTGCCTCCCAGGCCAAGTGCAGTGCTGCCATGACGGCCAGCACCCAGCAGAGGCTACTGACAGCTATCAGAACCATACCCTAAGCTCTCCATTGACAGGTGGGTGAGCTGTGTTAGAAGAAACTGTGGGGTCCTGGCTCCCCTGCTGCTGTCTAGAGTGGGGGGCTACCACATCCTGTAGCAGACACCCTCCTCCCACTCTCCCTTCTGTCAGTGCAGGGGCAACATCCTGCATCTAGACAGCTGCCTAACTACTCAGGACTACACTGGGGTCAGGTGAGCCCTCACCAGTGCCAACTCTGGGCTACCCCCTCTACTGGGGCAGAAGGCCTTTCGCTCCCTATAACTCTCTTGAAGAGTGGCCTCCCCTTCCTTTCCTTCTTCCCTTTTCTTCTTCCCTTTTCTTAGGGACCCCTGTCTCCTAACTGTAGGGACTAGCTCCCCAGGACTTTGGGTTGGGGGCACCCTGGGCAACCACCCCCTCTGGGACCAGACTCACCTCTGGGAGGGCATTGTACAGGATACAATCTAGGGGGAGGTCAGCACTGACCACCACCATAAACCAGCTCAGGATACCTTCCCTCTCTGGGGGCACTATGGCTACAGGTTTGGAGGTGACCTCACCAGTGGCTGCCCTGACTTTCCTGGTCCCTCCATGGACACACATGTCTTAGGGACACCAACTGGTCGCTCACTATAGTGTGACTTGCACAGGTGTCTCTCAGGCCAGTGGTAGGGATCCCATTCACCTGAATGGGGTGAAAGTGCCTACTCCCACCCTCAGGTATCACCAGCTTACCACCTGGTCCTGTCTCCAAGCCCAATGCTATGAAGACCTCATCATCTGAGGAGTCCTCCTCCATGGCTACACTGGACAGCACAGTGCTAACAACCTTCTTTGAACATGCTGCATCTCCTCTGAAGTCACCTGTCTATCAAAGCAACCCTAACTGTCCAAGAGCTGTTTTAACCCTGGGTCTCCCTGCCTCTACTTGTCAGAGGGGAGTGGGATTTACTCTCCTCCTTCTTTGGGTTCTGGGGTATAGAGGGAGTCACTGTGGTGGGATTACCACCTCCCTCCTCAGGTTTTTTGGAACCTGACCCCTCCCCCTTCTTGGAGTCTCCTCCCTGGGACTTGACAACCACCCTGATTCTCAACCACTCCTCAGCTGCCTCCGCCAGCTCTCTGGGGTTGGTCAGCTTAAAGTCCACTAGATGCTGGTGTAACCTTTCTTGGATACATTTGGTCAAGATGTGCTCTCTCATGATCAAACTGTTCAACCCCTCAAAGGTACTTAACTTTTTGACCTGTTAAGCCCCAAAGTGCCTTAACTGAGATGTCTACAAAGTCAACCCAAGACTGGGTATTGACCTTCTGGCTGTTCCTGAACTTCATCCTGTACTGCTCTGGGGTCAGACCAAACTTCTTGGTTAAGGTCCTCTTCATACTAGGGTATGAATTTGCCTCCTCCCCACTTAAGGTCAGAAGCCTATCCCTCCCAGAGTTGGGGACCAACTTCAATAGAGGAGAACCCCAGCATTGAGGCTTAACTCTCCTCATCTGGAGGGCCCTCTCCAAGGCCCCCAGTCACATATCTATATCATCCCCCTCTACATAGGCAGGAATCAACCCCTTGGGTAGTCTGGGACAAAACCCTTCACCCATAGACATCTAAGCTTGTTCGTCGCTGCCACCATCTCTCTGTTCAATCCTTGCCCGCTTCTTCTTTTCTATGTCCAATTTCTCTGCCTCCAAACCTATGAGGGCTACCTGGGCCTCAAATTACTTTTTCCTGAGGTCCAGGTCTGCTTCTCTGTGGTATGATGCCACAGATCCTCTCCTCTCACTAGGTCTGGATGGGGCCTTAGCTGCTGAGATTACAGTTTGGCAATCATCCTCCTCCTCCTGGAGGTTGGAGAGGACATCTTTCCTTTCCCCTCCTACCTCTGAATCTTTCTCTGCCTGTATCTGCATTACCCGGGCTTCAAGGGACTTGGGGGGCCAGGGTCGGCGGGAGCACCGCCGACAGACCGGCGGTGCCCCGCAGGGCATTCTGACCGCGGCGGTTCGGCCGCGGTCAGATGCGGGAAACCGGCGGTCTCCCGCCGGTTTCCTGCTGCCCTGCAGATTCCTCCATGGCGGCGGAGCGTGCTCCGCCGCCATGGGGATTCTGACACCCCCTACCGCCATCCTGTTCCTGGCGGGTCTGGCATGGGCACTGCAGGGGCCCCCGTAAGAGGGCCCCACAAAGTATTTCAGTGTCTGCTATGCAGACACTGAAATACGCGACGGGTGCCACTGCACCCGTCGCACCTTCCCACTACGCTGGCTCAATTCTGAGCCGGCGTCCTCGTGGGAAGGTTGATTTGCCCTGGGCTGACGGGCGGCCTTTTGGCAGCTGCCCGCCAGCCCAGGGCAAATCCCAAAATACCCTCAGCGGTCTTTCGACCGCGGAGCAGTATTTTGGTGGGGGAACTTTGGCGGGCGGCCTCCGCCGGCCGCCGAAGTTAGAATCACCCCCTTGATCATTACAGCTTTCCTAAGGTTGTTAGCAGCAGGTAATCCCATCTTTCTGCACAACACCCTAAGCTCAGTTGCAGTAAGAGTGGGTAGGCTAGCCAGATCAACCTCCATGGTCTCATTTACATTTTGTGTAGCTTAAAAAAACATTGACAACAATTGATCAGAACAATTTAGAAAAATCTAAAATGAAATAATCAAAACAATTAGTCCAAATTTGAAAAATCTAAAAAACTTTTGCTCTAGGTCAATTTAGGGGATTTTTAATTTATTTCATTTAAACTGAACTGTGTTGTGACTTTAAACACAAGTACTGGATCCCACCACTGCGCACCAAAAATGTTGGAAAGTGGATTATTGGTAAGGGCACGTAAGTAACTACACTTAGCAATAGGCCACTAACCTTCAATTAGTTCTCAATAAATTAAACCCAGCTCAACCCTTGGTAGCTTGGCAACGAGCCACAAGGCTTAACTTAGGAGACAAGTGTGTGAAGCATTCAAAAATCACAAAACACTAAACAAGTAAAACACAAAACACAATCAAAATCCAACACCAATTTATAAATAAAGATTATGGGGGTTATTCTAACTTTGGAGGAGTGTTAATCCGTCCCAAAAGTGACGGTAAAGTGACGGATATACCACCAGCCGTATTACGAGTTCCATAGGATATAATGGACTCGTAATACGGCTGGTGGTAAATCCGTCACTTTTCCGTCACTTTTGGGACGGATTAACACCTCCTCCAAAGTTAGAATAACCCCCTATATTTTTATCTTTAAAATGACACCCAAACAAATGAAATCGGATAAGGGGAATCGGAGTTATGAATTTTTAAAGAATTAGGCCTTCACTACAACATTGCGGTAAGTGCTGCTTACCGCCATGCTGTCTGCTGCCAATATACCGCGAAAGCGACCGTATATTGCTACACGTATTATGACCCACACATAGAAATCTGCCACTATACAGACACTCACACAAGTCTGCCAGTCTAAAGGTCAGTGATAAACTGGTGATACCAAAACCCACACCGTTACGCCAACAGAAATACGCCTACGGCATCATGACCCACTAATCACCGCAGCGGTTATTCAACCGTGGTAAACCATTGGCAGTACACACCGTCGTGCTCAAAATACACACACACATCGAAAACAACACCACATTGCACAATTCAAACTACACACACCTGACACACATACACACACCCACACCAACACACCAACACACCCACACCAATATAAAACACACACCCACACTACCCACAACCCTTTTTGACCCAAAGATTTTGGCAAGTGAGAGAGAGACAAGCCAGGAGCACCCACTGAATCAGAGTCACAAAACACCATCACCCATACACCATCCACGCACCTCACAGCACACACCCCAACACATCACACCACACACCCCAACACATCACACTCACACTACACCCATGTCACCACAAAGACACCCCAGGTTCTCAGAGGAGGAGCTAAGAGTCATGGTGAAGGGAATCATCTGGGTAGAGCCACAGCTATTCGGATCACAAGTGCAGCAGACATATGTTGCAAGGAAGATGGAGCTATGATGGAGAGTTGTGGACAGGGTGAACGCCGTGGTACAGCACCCAAGAACAAGGGATGACATCAGGAAGAGGTGGAACGACCTACGGGGGAAGGTACGTTCTGTGGTTGAAAGACACCAGATAGCTGTACAGAGGACAGGCAGTGGACCCCCACAACTAACAACAAGGGAGGAGCAAGTCTTGGTGATCATGCATCCTGAGGGACTGGCAGGAGTAGCAGGAGGACTGGACTCTGGTAAGTCATATCCTTACTACTTTATTCCCCACACTACCTGCATGCCATCACATGCCCCTCCCCTACTCTCACAACCATCACCCCACCACCTCACATATACCCCACCATCACAACCGACCCATCCCAATACCAAGCCCTGCATGCAACACCAATGCATGGCTCCCTATCACAGACCTGCATGGACACCCATCACCACAGCATGAACACTAGTGACAATCATTTAACCAAACCAACCACAACTCACACAAGCCAAAGCTGCCTTGGTAATACCAACCATAGAGGGACATATACCCATGCACAAGATGGGACACACAGAAACAATAACACTGCATTTACATCCCCACAGGACCCCCACTCAACGTGACCAGAGAGGAGGTGCCAGCCACATCCAGTCTCCCCCAAGAAGACGCCCACAGTGATGACAGCAGCTTTGCACGCCTGGATCACGATGACCAACCTGGCCAATCAGGGACCTCTGGACAGTCGGTTACCGTGGCACAGTCCCAACCCACCACAAAGCCCCCCCCTCAGGAAACACCACCACAGCACCCACCCAGCGGGCCCATCCTTCTCTCCCCAGGACACGTCAATCAGCAGTATGTCCACCACTACAGGGACCCCAGGCAACCCCCCAACACAGGACGATCAGGGACCTGGGGTCAGTGGCAGTGGGCACACGGTTCAGGGGACAGAGGCACAGGACAACAGGGAAGCTGGGAGGACTGCTGTGCGAAAGGGGGTGGACAGGCCCAGGGAACCCAGTCTCCACGAGGCACTCACCAACATCCTGGGAACATACCACCATTCCCAGGAGACCATGGGCCAGATACTGGCCAAGTTTCAGGAGACCCAGTGGATGCAGGAGGGACAGTACCTGGGTATCAGGGAGGACCTGGGGGACATCCACCCCACCCTTGTCACCATTGCAGGGTTGCTGGCAGACATGGCCAACACCATGAGGGAGGCAGTGGCACACCAACGGGCCCCTGACACTAGCCACACCGAAGAATAGCCCTCCACCTCCGCCAACAGGAGGCCCCGCCACAGGAACAACAGGTCACCAGCACCCCACCCCCTGCAGAAGGAGAACCACCCCGCAAACGGTCCCTGCGATCCAGGCAGAAGCCAGAGAACATTGCCAAGACCCCGGCCAGAAAATAAGACTCTCCTGATTGTCACCCTTGTGTCCTACTCTGTCACCCTGTTTACCTTGAACTGACATTGCTCCCCTTCCTATGCCCCCTTGGATAATGTACTTGTGATACAAATAGATTGGACTCTACCATGGACTTTCCTCCAACAGCAACCCAGCCCATTGCAATACCCCCTACACTCATTAGCACCTATATAAACACCCTAGGAACAAAATCAAATATGGAGTCTGTCAATTGTTTTACATATGTATTAGTTTCGGAAACTGTAAACATTGCAATTCAAATGTACAGTGATATTTACTTAGGTATGGCCTGTAGTGGGCAGCAGTAAACACACTAGGAGCCAGAGTGGGGCACAGAGATCTGAAAATAGAGATGCCAAGGGGTACAGTAAGTGGTCATAGAAACAGGAAAATCAGTCTGCCACGTACAATGTCAAACAAAAAACTGCAATGGAAGCTAAAGTTACAGTGTATTACCTGTGTGTCACTGTAAGTACTGTTGAATTAGTGTAGTTCTTTTGTCCACAGCTGCCTCCTCTTTGTCACTGTCCACAGGCTCTACCGCTGCCACACGACCATCCCCAGGCTCATCCTCCTGCAGAAAAGGCACCTGGCGTCTGCAACATGCAACATGCAGCGATGATCTGGCACACCTTCTTGGGTGAGTAGTACAGGGATCCGCCTGTCAGATGGAGGCACCAGAATCTGGCCTTCAGGAGGCCAAAGAGTCGCTCAATGATCCGCCTTGTTCACCCATGTGCCTCATTGTAATGTTCCACTGCCCTTGTCCTAGCATTCATCACTGGGGTCAGTAGCCATGAGAGGTTGGGGTAACCAGAGTCACCTGCAATTATCGAGGGATACCTGTTAGCCACACACTCACCCACAGGGCCAAACCCACACCCATATACCTACATCAACTGGGTGGGACCATGGGCTCACCTATTATCCACACCTGGTGCCTCTGGAGTTCAGCTATCACATATGGGATGCTGCTATTCCTCAAGTTATAGGCATCATGCACAGAGCGAGGATACTTTGCATTGACATGGGAGATGTACTGGTCCGTCAAACACACCATCTGCAAATTCGGATATTGAAAGCTTTTTCTGTTTCTGAACACTTGTTCATTTATCCGTGGGGGTACAAATGCAATCTGTGTACCATCAATGGCACCAATGATGTTGGGGATATATCCCAGTGCATAGAAGTAAGCCTTCACTGTGGCCAAATCCTCCACCTGGGTGAATACGATGTAGCTGCGCATGTGATTCAGCAAGGCAGACAACACTCTTGTCAGCATGTTTGAAAACATAGGCTGGGACATCCTTGATGCCATGGCCACTGTCGCTTGGAAGGAACCACTTGCCAGGAAATGGAGCACTGACATGACGTGCACTAGAGGGGGGATACCTGTGGGGTGGCGGATAGCAGATATCAGGACTGGCTCAAATTGGGCACACAGTTCTTGGGTTGTGGCCCTATCAAGTATGTAGGTCAGGATAATGTGCCAGTCCTCCATTGTCACCAGGTCCACCAGGGGTCTGTACACGGATGGATGTCTCCATCTCCTATTCATCCTCAGTGGTTGAACTCTAGGGTGAAAAATGGTGAGCAGAAGGTCATATTCACACATATTTAAACATTAATATGCAATTTTTGCTTTACAGAAACAGTATGTGAACTCGTAAGTCAGTTGATGTCCCATTGTCTGCTGTGATGCAGTTAGGTGCCATGGCCTGTGTCCCTCTGAAATGGCGGCTGCCTGACCTGTGAGGAGGGACAAGTGGAAATTAGGTAATTCCGCTGGTGTGCGCCATTGTGGTCGATGACCGCTGTGCAACACAGCAATGGTTACCATTGGGGCATATGGGTTCCAGGAGCCAATGGCGATGTATGCCGGTTGTGACGGTACGCACTGCCGCGGATGTGACCTCCTTTTTCTGTCTGTTCACTCACTTGCTACCTGACCTTCACTAGGAGAGGACCTACGCTGCAAGTGCTGCTGTGACCTGTGTCTGGAAGCGACAATGGCTCGAGTGTCTGGGTAAAGGACCCCTGCCTTCATTTCGGAGGAGATGGAGAGACTGGTGGATGGGGTCCTACCTCAGTACCCTTTACTCTATGGTCATCCAGACAAACAGGTGAGTACCCTGTGAGCATTATGAGTGGGGTATGAATGTACGGATTGCTATGTGTGGAAGCCTCGTGTAGGGGGGGTCCGAGGGGTCCTGGGCAGAGTGCTGCATGTATGGTGGTCAATGTATGTGCGTAAGGGGATGGGGGACATGGTGGGCCATGAGTATAACAGTCCCCACAGTATGACTAATACCTTTTCTGCTGTTTTTTTTTCTGCAGGTCAGCGCCCATCAGAAAAAGGGTATTTGGGGTGCCACCGCCAAGGAGGTACGGACCCTAGGGGTCTTTGACAGGGGGAGCACCCACTGCCGCAAACGGTGGAAGGACCTGTGCCGCTAGGGAAAGGAAGACAGCGGAGGCCCAGCTTGGGCTGGCCTCCCAACGAGGAAGGGGTGCTCATCATACCCTGACCCCCTTGATGTTTTGCATCCTGACGGTGGCCTAGCTGGAGTTGGATGGCCGCTTGAAGGCATCACAGTAGCCACAAGGGAGTGATTGCACATTCAGAATCGTGACTTTGCGCACATTACGGTATTACCTGGGTGGGGGATATGCGCTGTGGGTGCTCCTAGGCCAGGGTGAACATGGCAGGGTATGTTCAATGATGGGCAAGCTCAGATGCACTCCAACCCCAATAATGTTAGTCGGCATCTACTACCGGGCAGGGTCCTGTGGGTTTCAGGTGCCCAGCTAATGGCGTTAGGCATTGTACCCCATGGGATGGTGACTAGCATTGTAACTGGTAGTGCATGGCCTAGTGCATAGGGCTGTTCCCTGTGAGTTGTGTATGCCAACGGTAGTGCTGTTGCTGGCATTGACCAAGTGTATCCTCTGTCTCTCCCACCCCTTTTTGTTTTGTCACCCTGTACTTTTGTGCATTAGCATCATCTGGCAGAGGAGCAGAGGAACCGGCGATGGAGGGAGCTGCATCCCACATGGGCCTGGAGTCCAAATCCACTGACGGTGAGAGCACCAGTGGGACGGAGGGCGACGGGAGCATCATGTCGGAGACAGGAGGGGACACTACTGACAGCGACACCTCCTCCGATGGCATCTCCCTTGCGGTGGCGGTTACCTATGTTGCCCCCCCAACAACAGATACAGCCGCCACCTCCGTACCAGCACCACCCTCCCAGCAACCCCTCAGCGTGTTACCCGTGTCCGCTCACCCAGGAGGGTGGGCATCTCCTTCACCCCAGGCACCTCAGGCCATACTCCAGTCAGACCTGCTGCCCTCAGTGAGGAGGTTATTGACCTCCTGAGATCCCTATCTGTTGGGCAGTCATCCATACTGAATGCCATCAAGGGTGCAGCAGGGTATTTGCAACAAACAAATACATTCCTGGAGGGCATTCACTCTGGTGTGGCGTCCCAACAGAGAGCATTCCAGGCTCTGGCCATCTTACTGATGGCCACCATTGTTCCTGTCTCCAGGCTCTCCCCTCCAACATCCTCTACCCAGTCCTAATCCCCTCAACCCCAGCCAATCCCAAGCACACCTTCAGATCAGCAATCACCCGAATCAACGCACAGAAGTGGCTCAGGCAAACACAAGCACCACACTGCATCTCACAGGCACTCACACAAGCACCATCCACATGCAGATACACCAACATCCACTGCCTCCACTGTATTCCCTTCCTCCTCCTCGTCCACCTCCCTCTCAGTAGCGTCTCCACTCACCCCTGCATGCACTACATCATCATCCACTACCTCCATCACCAGCACGCCTATCACTACACACCCCTCAATGACAGTCACCACCCCCACACATGCACACATCCCCTGTGTCCTCTCCCACTATGTCTGTGCCCTCTCCTCCCAAAGTACACAGATGCAAGCACTCAGACATCCAACAGCCTTCCACCTCACAACAGCATCCAGGCCATGCACCATGCACCCAAACACAGCAGACTGACACCTCCTTCAACCACTCCCTCTTCCTCCACACCAAAACCTTCACCCTCTTCCCACCCCAGTGTCCCTAAGAAGCTTTTCCTCACCAACATTGACCTGTTCCCTACCCTCTCCCCCCGTCCTTCACCTTGGGCCAGGGTGGCCAGAACCCAGCACAGCACCTCAGCCACCCGGTCCACGGCCACTGTGGTTTCTGCAGCAACTGTAGGTGTGAGAGGCTCCAAGGAGTCACCCATCAGCCCAGCCAGTTTGCCAACACCACCCTCAAAGGCTAAGAAGGGTCCGCCACCTAACAAGGGCAAAAAGGGGGACACAAGCCAGCTGGGGGAAGGAGGCACCACCAGCCAGCAAGGGCAAGAAAAAAAGACACCAGCTGGCAGAAGCATGGTGGCACCACCATCTACCAAGGGCAGGAAGGGTCACACAACACCAGCCATGGCACTTCAGCCGTCCGAGGCTGCAGGTGAAGTACTGGAGGGCACCACCAACACTGCCATAACAGTAACTGATAGTGCCCTCCAATGGCGGAAAATGCTGTTTTAGGTTTAGCATCTTCTGACAACTTAATCTGCCAATATCCTACAGTGAAGTCAAAAGTGCCTTGATACTTGGCAGAAGCCAGTGTATCTATTAAGCTGATCTGCCCTGGGTATAGGGTGAGCACCAGTTTTGGTTACTTGATTGAGTTCTCTATAGTCAACACAAAACCTCATTTCCCTTTTACTTTTATCATCTTTACTGTGAGGTTTTGGGACAAGCACCACTGGGCTAGCCCAAGGGCTCTCAGAAGCCTCAATCACTCCCAGATCCAGTATTTTCTGTACCTCTTCTTTTATGCAATCTCTGACATGGTCAGGCTGCCTATAAATCTTACCTTTGACAGGTAAACTGTCTCCAGTGTTGATTGTGTGCTCACACCAGGTAGTTGTACCTGGGATAAGTGAGAAGAGGTCAGAGAATTGGCCTAGGAGATTTATACATTTGTCCTTCTGCTCAGCAGTAAGGCAATCTGCAAGCACCACTCCCTCCACTAAGCCATCAGCTTCAGTGGTGGAGAAGAGGCCAGGGAGAGGGACATTCTCTTCCTCCTGCCCCTCATCAGTTGTCATGAGCAGGGTTAAGTCAGCCCTGTCATAATAAGGTTTTAGGCGATTGACATAGAGCACCCTAAGGGGACTCCTGGCAGTGCCCAGGTCTACCAAATAGGTGACCTCACCTTTCTTTTCAACAATGAGATGGGGTCCACTTCATTTGTCCTGGAGTGCTCTTGGGGCCACAGGCTCCAATTCCCACACCTTCTGTCCTGGGTGGTACTGAGTCAGGACAGCCTTCTGGTCATGCCATTGCTTTTGGAGCTCTTGGCTGGCCTGAAGGTTTTTATTGGCCTTTTTCATGTACTCATCCATTCTAGATCTTAGGCCAAGTACATAGTCCACAATGTCTTGCTTGGGAGGTTTTAAAGGTTGTTCCCAACCCTCCTTCACAAGAGCAAGGGTACCTCTTACAGGGTGCCCAAAGAGGAGTTCAAAGAGACTAAAGCCCACTCCTTTTTGGGGTCCCTCACTGTAAGCAAAAAGGAGGCATGGCAACAGGACATCCCATTTCCTTCTGAGTGTTTCAGGGAGTCCCATGATCATACCTTTGAGAGTTTTACTAAACCTCTCAACCACACCATTTGTCTGTGGATAATAAGGAATAGTGAACTTGTATGTTACACCACACTCCTTCCACATAGCTTTGAGGTATGCAGACCTGAAGTTACTACCTCTGTCTTACACCACTTCCTTAGGAAAACCCAATCTGGAAAAGATTCCCAGGAGGGCTTTGGCCACTGTAGGAGCTGTAGTGGTCCTTAAGGATATGGCTTCAGGATACCTAGTGGCATGGTCCACTACCACAAGGATAAACCTATTGCCTGAAGCTGTTGGAGGGTCAAGGGAGACAAGTATGTCAACCCCTACCGTTTCAAAGGGCACCCCAACCACTGGGAGTGGAATTAAGGGGGCCTTAGGTGTGCCACCAGTCTTGCCACTGGCTTGGCAGGTCACACAGGAGCGACAAAACTCCTTAGTGTCCTCTGACATGTGAGGCCAGTGAAAAAATGGAACAAGTCTGTCCCAAGTTTTTACTCTGGCTCAAATGCCCAGCCAAAGGAATATCATGTGCCAAGGTCAGAAGAAACTCCCTATACTGCAAAGGGATGACCAATTTCCTGGCAGCTTCAGGTTTAGGGTCCCTTGACTCAGTGTAAAGGAGGTTATCTTCCCAATAGACCTTATGGCTATCTGTGATATCCCCATTCTGATGTTTAAACTTAAACCCTCTAGTGTGGGACAGGTCTGCTGTGCCACACACAGCTCTTTCCTAGCAGGCCCCCCTGCACCCAAAAGCTCAGCAGTATCTGCTGCCAGCTCATCTGGTGTAGCTTCTGCACAGGGAGAAGATTCCTCTTCCTCAAAAGGGGAATCTTCTGGAGAGGGAGGAAAAGTGGGCAAGGATTACCCTTTCTACCCCCAGCTTTTGGGAGCACTTGGTCCAGGATCCAAGCTTCCCTGTCCTCTTTGCTTCCCGGGCCTGAGCCCTTGTGAGAGCAAAGATATGCCATGGAATGCCCAGCATTGCTGCATGATCCTCCAACTCCACTTCAGCCCAAGCTGATGTCTCCAAATCATTGCATAGTAAGCAGTCCACAGGTAAATCAGTGACTACCACAACTTTCTTTGGACCAGTACTCCCCCCCACCAGTTGAGATTCACAAAAGCTGTGTTGTTATGAGCATCAGTCACTTGGTACTGCTGACCAAATAGGTGTTGATCAGGGTGAACCAGTTTCTCAATCACCATAGTGACACTGGCTCCTGTATCCCTGTAGGCCTCAACCTCATCACCATTTATTAGGGGAAGCAGCTTGTTCTTACCCACGTTAAGGGGACAAGCAACTAAGGCGGCAAAAGTCAATACCACCATCAGAGACTAAAACAGCCTCTGTGGTCTCCCTAAAAAGACCATCCCCAACTACATTACCAATGGTGAGCCCAGCTACACCCTTTGATTGGCTATTTGTAGTAGACTTCCCACCACCACTGCTATTACTAGGGGCACTAGTGGATGCAGTTGGGGTTGTGGTGGTAGGAGGTTTGGTGTTTTTCTTTGGACAAGTGAAATCACTTGCCCAATGGCCTTTTACTTTACATAAATAACACCAAGGCTTTTTCTGATTGTTAGAAGAGGATTTGGACCCACCTTCCCCAGAGGATTTTTGTGGGCCTGATGAAGACTCAGAATGTTTGTTATCTTTGTCCCCACCGTTGTCAGAAGACTTCCCATCCTTCTTGCAATCATTATCACCACCTCTATGAACTTTTCTGTTCACTCTTGTTCTGACCCATTTTTCTGCTTTCTTTCCCAATTCTTGGGGAAAGGTCAGATCTGAATCTACCAAGTACTGATGTAACAAGTCAGACACACAATTATTCAAAATATGCTCTGTCAGAATAGGATTACATAGCCTTTCATAGTCAGTCACCTTAGTGCCATGTAACCATCCCTCCAAGGCCTTCACTGAACAGTCTACAAAGTCTGTCCAGTCTTGAGAGGACTCTTTTCTGGTATCTCTGAACGTGATCCTGTATTGTTCAGTGGTTAAGCCAAATCCATCTAACAGTGCATCTTTCAAAACTTTGTAGTTTTTGGCATCACTTTCTCTGAAAGTAAGGAGCCTATGCCTTCTCTTACCAGTAAAAGATAGCCACGAAATAGCAGCCCACTGTCTTTGAGGGACCAACTGTAGCATACAGGCCCTCTAAAGTGCAGCAAACCATTTGTTTACATCATCTCCCTTCTTGTAAGGGGGGGGCAATCTTGTACAGGTTTCTTTAATCTTGTTCTCTTACAGGATTACTATCAAGAAAACTGCTGCTCCCACCATGGGGAACTAACCACAACTTCTGTCTTTCCCTCTCTCCATCTAGAGATTCCCTGTCTAAGGCCAACTGCTGCTGTCTCAGCTTCAGTCTGGCCTCTTCTAACCTCAACTTTCTGAGTTCCCTGTCTAGGGGGTTATCCTCAGGGTGGGAGGCTTGGGAATTCTGAGACACAGAGGTGATGTGGAAATTGGCAGACGTGGATCTGTCTCTAACTGGCTGAACCCTAGTTACCTGGCCTTTTGGAGTGAAAGGTGCCCTACTGGTGTGTGACCCCCTCCCACTACCAGTTTCACTAGCCGGCCTGTTAGCTGACAGGTCTTTGGAGGAACCGTCCCCAGAGTCCTCAGGGCCCTCCCCTGATTCTTCCAGTGTACCCTCCTCCTCTACCTCCTGATCCTGGGATGGGCCAGACTGGTTCTGGTCACTTTCTAGGAGAAGGCTAAGGAGAAGATCTTTGGTAGGGTTCTTACTAATGGTTAAACTTCTTTCTATGCAGAGACCCCTCAAACTTTGAAAGTTGAATCTACCAAAGGTTGCCTGAGCAACTTTGGGAGTGCCCTCTACTACTGACATAGTTGCAAGAAAGAGTTTAGAACAGAGAGAAAAAAAGTTTAGAAACTTTTTAAAGAAAAGAGAAAAACTTTTCAAACTTTTCAAAACGTTTGAAAACTTTTCAGAAAGTTTTTAGAAAGTTTTTAGAAAGAGAGTTAAACTGTTTAGGTTAACTGTGTATGTTTTTAAGTATTTGGAATATGTTTTTCTTATGCAAAGCACCAATGACAAAGTGGTAAAGCAGTTAAAAGTACTTATCCCACTGCTGCACCACCAATGTAGGAGGCTGGCCTGGCTTATAGTGGGTACCTGATGGTACTTACATCTTGTGCCAGGTACAGTTATCTCTTATTAGTAGATTGGTAGTGTTCTAGCAGCTTAGGCTGATAGATGTAGCTATAGCAGAGAAGATTAGGCTGAACTAGGAGACATGCAAAGCTCCTACTATACCACTTATATCATATAGCACTATCATAAGAATCACAATACTCAGAGTTACAAAAAAAAAAGGTACTTTCTTTTAGAGACAATGTGCCAAAACATATCTCAGAGGATATACTCCCTTAGGAGGTAAGTAAAATACACAAAATAAACACACAAACCAAAATCGGGTAAGTAAACAGTTAGAAAAATAGTGCAAACACTGTAGAATGCAATAGGATGCAAAAGGCCTAGGGGCAACATGAACCATATACTAAGAAAGTGGAATGCGAACCACTTAGGGACCCCTGGCCTAGTGTAGTGTTTAGAGGGTCGCTGGGAGTGTAAGAAAACACTAAGGGTGTCCAAGATACCCCACCCTAAGAGCCTGAAAAGTAGGAATAAAGTGATGCTACTTCCCCAGAAACACACTAAACTCGTGATAGAGGAGTCTGCAAAGACTACAACAGACTGCAAAGCACTGAAGACGGATTCCCGGACCTGAAGACCTGCAATTGAAGGGGACCAAGTCCAAGAGTCGTGAAAGTGTCCAGGAGGGGCAGGAGCCCACTAAACTCCGGATGAAGGTGCAAAACGGCTGCCTCCGGGTGGAAGAAGCTGAAGATTCTGCAACTACGAAAGGTGCTAGGAACTTCTCCTTTGTGCAGAAGATGTCCCACAGAGTGTTGGAGGATGCAGCATTGTTTGTTTGGAGAAAGACTGCAACCAAGCCTTGCTAGCTACAAAGGTCACAGTTGAAGAAAAAGGGTGCTGCCTGGGCTCAGGAAGGATAGAGAGGTCACCACTTGGAGGAGGAGACAGGGGGGCCCTCAGCAATACAGAGAGCCCATGCACAAGAAGGCAGCACCTGCAGAAGTGCTTGAACATGTGTTCAAGAAAACTGAGCACGGCAGTCATCTCAACACTACAAAAAAGGGTCCCACGAAGCCGGTGGTCAACTCAGAGAGTTGAGCAATGCAGGAAGGTGTGCTGGGGACCTGGGCTGTGCTGTGCACGTAGGATTCCTTGCAAAAGAACACAGATGCTCTAGCAGCTGCAGGTCACGCAGTACACAGGATTACTGTCTGGCGAGGGGAGGCAAGGACTTACCTCCTCCTAATTTGGACAGTTGGACCACTGGACAGTCTGGGTCACTTTGGTCCACCACCTGTGTTCCAGGGGCCATGCTCGTCAGGATGAGAGGGGTCCCAGAGTACCGGTGATGCTGAAGTTTGGTGCCTGCTGGAGCAGGGGGAACATTCTGTAGACCAACGTGAGATTTCTTCTTGGCTTCCAGTGCAGGGTGGAGGCAGACAGCCCCCAGAGCATGCACCACCAGGAAAAAGTCGAGAAAGCTGGCAGGATTAGGCGCTACAATGTCGCTGGTAGTCTTCTTGCTACTTTGTTGAAGTTTTGCAGGTGCCCTGGAGCAGTCAGCGGTCGATCCTTAGCAGAAGTCGAAGAGGGAGATGCAGAGGAACTCTGGTCAATTCTTGTAAGTTGTTATCTGAGGAAAAGCCAACAGAAGAGACCCTTAATAGCCCTTAGGGGAGGATTGGCCATCTAGGGCCAGATATAGAAAGCATTTTGCATGGTGCAAACTGCGAAAATCGCAGTTTGCGCCTTGCAAAATGCCGTTTGCGATGCACATTCACAATTTGCGAGTCTGTACCGACTCGCAAATTGTGAATGCGACTCGCAAATAGGAAGGGGTGTTCCCTTCCTATTTGCGACTCGCATCGCTTTGCTAAATTGCTTTGTGACCGCGAACACGCTCGCAAAGCAATTCGCAGTTACCACCAGTGTCACACTGGTGGTAACCCATTCAGAAAAGGGACCCCTTCCCCTTTGTGAATGTTGCCAAAAAGGGGTTTTCAGAGCAGGCAGTGCTCCAATGGACCACTGCCTACTCTGAGAAACCGAAACCAAAAGGTTTCGTTATTTTTTTATTTTGCAACACGTTTTCCTTTAAGGAAAACCGGCTGCAAAATAAAAAATAAAAAACTGCTTTATTTAAAAAGCAGTCACAGACATGGAGGTCTGCTGACTTCAGCAGGCCACCATCCCTGTGAGTGCAGGGACTCGCTATGGGGTCGCAAAATGCGACCCACCTCATTAATAATAATGAGGTGGGTCTTTGCGACCCCATAGCAACTCGCAGAAGGTGTCTGAGACACCATTCTGCATATGGTTTTGCGAATCGGAAATTGTGAGTCGCTCACATCTGGCCCCTAGTGAGGTAAGCACCTATCAGGAGGGGCTGCTGACGTCACCTGCTGGCACTGGCCACTCAGAGGCATCCATTGTGCCCTCACACCTCGGGATTCAAGATGGCAGAGTCGTGGGACACACTGGAGGAGCTCTGGGCACCACCCCTGGGGTGGTGATGGACAGGGGAGTGGTCACTCCATTTTCCTTTGTCCAGTTTCATCCCAGAGCAGGGACTGGGGGTTCCCTGAACCAGTGTAGTCTGGCTTATGCACAGAGGGCACCATCTGTGCCCTTCAAAGCATTTCCAAAGGGAGAGGGCGCAACACCCTCTCTCACAGGAAAACCTTTGTTCCGCCTTCCTGGTACTGGGCTGCCCAGATCCATTAACTGAGCATCATGGTAATTGTAGTTATCTGTTAACACCATAGACAATACTTGTTTGAAGAATAAGTTACACATATCACTTTCAAAGACTATCTTAGAGATGAAAACACGTTTGTAGCTGGAACACACATGGATATAATGTGACTAGGAGAAAATACAACTTAGGATCACCATCCTCTCCTGTGAAAACTGATATGGTTTTGGCCTGTTTTTGGAAGCACAATCACATACATTGATAGGCTGTGATGGGCAGAGTCCATGCAAGGGATGATCCATGGAGAACTACGCAAATCTGACTATCCATATTGCATTATGTTATAAGGAGAGCTACACCCATGCTGTTGACAATTTGTATGAGACAACATTTCTGAAGACACCTCAATTCTACAGTGCTTGCTAGTGGGATGGCTTTTGTCTTGTGAGTAAACGACCCTGGGCAAAAGGCAAAAATAGTATTAACCTTGAGCATTAATTCACCCTACTACCTTTCTTAGTATATGTTTAGGCGATTAACTATTGACAAAATGCACACTAATAAATATCTTGCTCTGAATCTTTCATCAGATGAAGCAACAGTGTTCCTGTCACACAAAATGTCTTATACAATGTTCTGGTTGCACAATATCCCAATGTTCCTATACCACAATTGCAGAATACTAAATGGATTCAAAGGTCCTTAACAGGTTAAGTATCAGTATTTAGAAACATTCTTAAACATTTATTTCAGCATAGATGTCTCCTGGGAGTACAAATGTCAGTGTTTCAAACAAGATAATATTTTAGATTGCTATCAGTTTTACCTAAACCAAGTCCTTCAGCAAGAAACAATGCCCAGTGTTATCAGTTTTCACCATGCCGCTTTACTAAATTAACTGCAAAGTTTGTTGCTGTTGATCTTTTTAGATTTGCCCCAACAAAATTAGAGAACCTCTTAAGTTTGTTTCTCTGTTGAGCCTTTCTTTAATGAAACAAGAGGCTTGCATAGAGCCCAGCCAGTTTTTTCACTCAATTTTACTCAGTAATGTAATAATCACAAACCTTTAAATCCTAGGAGCATGTGGGTGCAGTAATATTCTTACTGTGACATGCTTCTTTTCTCTTTCTCTTTTTCTTTTGCAGGAATTCGACTGCAGGAGGACTTGGTCTAAAGGATTCAGGAAACAGGAGCACAGTTAGATGACTGCAGAACAATCTGGAGATGGAGGTAAGCTCTTGAAGCCAAGTAATGAGAGGCACCACGGTTGTGGGTTTTAAAAGGAAGCCTCTCACATGGCTTGACATGGGGAGCTGGGGGAATGAGTCATTGTTCTCCGTCAGGAGCTGGGATCAGGGGAATGAGTCATCATTCTCTTTCAGGTGTTGGGGCAGGCAATGTGTAAGGAGATAAGTCATAGATAGCACATTTTGGAAACGTGAAAAACACACACACTGAAGTAACAACATTTTACACTGCTTCTGGGTTACAATATAAATTATCTTCTTAAATTATACAGAGAGTGTACAAAACATAAATGTTCATTAGACTACTATAGAAATGTTCATCAGACTTATACAGAAATTTGCAGGCCCTGGGATCAATTAAAGGTGCATAGAGGGTTGCAGGTACCGCAGGATTAGTGTGTTGTAACAGGCTGGCTGGCTGGTCATCTGCAGTGGAATTGCAAAGAATCATGGTCTGAAAAACTGTTTTGCAGGTGTTCGCAGCTGTCCAATTTGCAACAGGTGTGGACTACTAGCACCCAACTAAAGGCCACAGCCATAGTACTATACTGGACAGGTCCCATGACGGACTCCTGCCACCAAGGGCCCACTGCTGACACACCACCAGCACAACTGTGTGACCTAAGAAGGCTTGACAGGAAGCTGCTGCCAAGACAGTGACAGAGTACTAATCATCATCATCTGAGTCCATCATGTTGGCTGTGGGATGCAGCTGGCACTAAAGAGTATACCACATTGTTGCTGTCTGGCTTGGCCTCCATGCATCGAAATACGGAGGGCAGATCGCCAACGTGTTGATCTTTTCAGGCCCACTGCCGACATGGCTTGGCGGTAAGACTGCTAAGATCTAAATCCAGCCCTATGTCAATATAAGTGTGTTTGTTGGAAAGCTGCAGTTACTTCCTATTCAGCATTTAAGAATAAAACAACTGTACAGCAGTCCCTATAGTGTTTACTTCCCAGCTAAAACACAGAATTCCTAAAGCTAGGATAATTGTAGCATAGTTGAGAAGGAAAAGTGAATAAATTATGTGGCAAGCATAACATCCAATATGTTATTTTGTATGGAAGATATGTGTCTTACATCTCTGATCACGAAGGTCATTTTATAAGGTTAAGCACAATACAAGGGAGATTAAATGAACATGAACAGCTAAGAAAAACCTTTAAATAATATTTTCCTTTGCTATTAATCTATCATTTTTGCTTGTTTCATACATCGATTTTTTTCTGAAATATTTTTATTGTCATTTCAGCTATATCATAACATTTGGACTTTACATCAACATCAATACAGCAGACATTCATAATTGTTAGGCATACTGCGTAGTTATAAGAATGAACAGCAGGTGTCAAGACATACTTAATTATGACAATCAGAGCTCTGGATGGAGCTCTCAAACATGCTTTGCCAGATCTTACATTCATTAGGGTACGCCTACATCTAGTATGGATGATCTATGCAAGGAAGGATTGGGTCTCTGGTGCAAAGTACAGGGTAATAGATGCCACGGCACCCTCACACAAAGGTCTATGCACTTTTACAGAGATACACCTATAAGTGCTGGTCCTGGAGTTAACAACAAATAACAATAATAACATTCTTAAACAATGGAGTGCTATATCTTCAAGTGATTGATAATTGTATAATCTTATCTTCATGTGTGTGGAGGCCCCTCAATGCCTCATGTGCGCGCTAATATGTATTGGGTCTATTCCTAAGCGCCAGCTGTCTGATGTCCGTGCTGACCATGCCTACATCATTAAGATGAAAGCCTAACAAGCAACAGGTGCTCAGGCGAACTCCATCACACGCTCCTACCTTTGGATTGGGCGCAAGTCCATCTTGATTACTAATCTGACTCCCCCGAATCGGAGCCTGCGCCTGGGTTCTGTATGTGCGCCAACATCACCTCCCAGCTGTCGGATAATGGATATTTGCGCAGCCCAAGTGCATCGGCCCGCCTCAATGCCACCCCCTCCGCACGCGCCCAAATCAGAAATGATTGCTTCCAAGCCAGGTCCGTAGGTGCCCCTGCAGACTTCCATCTGTGGGTTATCAGCCTTCTAGCCATCACTAAGCCCATGTCTAAAAATCTTGTGGTAGCCTTGTGGCACGTACTCCTCGGGAATAGACCCAGCATGCAGAACTCCCATGTAAACCATACGGTGTGTGTCGTGCATGCTGATAAACAGTATACTACCGCTCTCCAATGACAGTGTAAGGAGGGAGAGGACCATAACATGTGGATCAGATCTGCATCAAGATGTTGGCAGCGGGGGCAAACTGCATCGCAACGGGAGAAGTATCTGTTAATGCAAGCTGGCGTAAGGTAAGCCCTGTGAATGATATAGAATAGTATAAGCAGAAATCTAGAGTTGCAAGGTGCATTAGTGTGGCTAGAGAGAACAGAATTCCACTGCGAGTCCATGAAAGGGGTAGCCGATTCATGTTCCCAGGCCGCACGCAGTGTGGTGCACTCTTGGGTCGCATGCATTCGCAGTGCATTCGTGAACCACCTGATCAGGTGTCGTCCCTGCCTCGTCACTTGAATGGATTGTATTAGTAAATGGGTCGGAGGAGCAGTCTACACGTCTCCCCATTTAGTTGATAAGGATCGCAACAGCGAATTGTATAGCAGGAACTGTCCCGCAGGAAGGCCCGCCTCCTGAACCAGGTCGGAGAACGAGATCAGCCCACCTTCACTGTACAGATCACCCAACGTGCACAGCTCCGCTGCATGCCATTTGTATAATTCAGCTCCCGACGTGACTTTGGAGCAGCGAGGAGTACCCAGCAGGGCCAAGGGCGGGGCAAACAAAACATTCTTCCTTGTGAGGGACAGAGACCTTCGGTAGCAGCTGTGGGCCACCTTGAGGAAAATCTGCTCCAGCGCTGCAGAGCGCGTGAGAGGGTGAAACAAATGCGGCACCTGCACAAGGGACCAGGGGCCCGCAGTAGTCGCCGTATCAGAAAGATGAAGGCCTGCTAGCCATTTGGGCACCCACTGGAGCTGGGAAGCCAAATAATAATGTTCCAGATTAGGGGCCGATAGGCCGTTCTGCTCCAATGGCATTTAGAGTTCATAAGCGCGACTCTGCAGCGCCCCTTATTCCAGATAAATTCTCTCAGCGTGGGCTCCAGGTCCCTGAAAAAACTGACCGGTATGCAGTGTGGAAGGTTGGAAAAATAGTATAATAAGCGTGGTAGAACAATCATTTTCAGTAATGCAATCCTGCTCGCCACCAACAGTGGCAGCGTTCGCCAGAAGGCCATTTGGGATCTAATGGAGGACACCACCCTCTTAAGATTCCTGTCAAATAAGTCTTCTTTATAGTGATAAATATGAATGCCTAGATATCTAAACGTATGGGGTTGCCAAGGAACAGCGATTCCAGATAGGTGTAGCTATGGGTTTGGGAGTGTAGGCTCAAAGGGGAAAAGGCACGACTTAGACCAATTAACCCTTAGTCCAGAGAGCAAGGCGAACTGCTGCAGAATTGTCCTGACTTCTGAAGGAACTTGTGTGATGTCTCTAAAATACAATAAGAGGTCATTGGCATATAGCGACACCATGAGCAGGCCATCTCCTAGGACAATTCCCCAACAGGAGCCCCATCAAGTAGTACCGCAGCCAAGGGCTCTATGGCAAGTGAAAACAGCGGGGAGAGGGGACAACCCTGCCTCGTGCCTCTGCGCACGTCTATTGACTATAATATTCCCCCCCACCTTGACCCGGACCTGGGGATTAGTGTAAAGTAGTCTAACCATGTGAAGAAAGCGGGCCCGATGCCGAACTACTGCAGGACCTCAAAAAGGAATGGCCACTCTAAGGAATCAAAAGCTTTCTCGAGATCGAGGACCAGGCATCCAGCCAATGGCCAATCCTGCCTCGAATAGTGCATAAGAATGAGCTGCTGCCTAATGTTGTGTGATTTATCTCGCGCAGGCACAAATCCGTTCTGATCCGGGTGTCCCAGGTCCGGCACAATAGCGCCAGACGCGACACTAGGGTCTTGGCCAATATTTTATAGTCTCTATTGAGCATTGCCAGTGGACGGTATGAGCCCAGCTCCGCCGGGTCTTTGCCGGGTTTGGGAAGGGATACTAGCATCGCCTCATTCTGTGATGCCGACAAAAATCCACTCTGCTCAGTTTCTTCATCTATGCGAAGGAGTTGGGGCGCAAGGATCGGGGAGAATGCCTTGTAAAAATCAGCCGTCAGACCGTTGGGCCTGGTGTCCTACCAGCGGATAGCTCAAAGGTACTAGCCTGGATCTCATGAGGCCAAGGGGTTCCTCCAATGCATGCCTCTGAGCAGCCGTCAGGCGAGGGAGCACAGTCTCCGAAAGGAATTCTGCGCAGGCCTGCCGGTGGGGAGTCGCAGCCAATACATATAGAATCCTATAGTGCTGCGTGAATGCAGAGTGTATTTCCGAGGGCATATGAAATAGGTTTCCAGCCTCCGAACTAATCTCCACGATTGGGCCATGGTCTCAGTCATTCCTGGTCAGCCAGGCCAGAAGCCTGCCCGATTTGTCTGCGGAGGCATATGTGCGTGCCGAGTGAGCAGCGTAGAGTTAAGCGCTCAGCCCGAACCTTTGATAGCAGGGCTATCTCAGTGGGACTTCGGGCGATTTCCCGTTCAGGGCGCAGCAGGCTCCGCTCCGTGTGGGCGAGTTCGCGCTCCACCGAGCAACGCAGATTCCATTGCGTCCCCATACAGTGGCACCTAATAAAAACCTTAAAGGCATCCCACTCCAGCAGACATGAAGAGGCAGTACCTTCATTATGTTTAAAGTATTCAGGAATTGCCGCAGCTATTGATGCTTTAAATGCTGCATCTTCCAGGAGCTCAGGTCGAAGTTTCCAAGTAGGGACAGCTGGAGGGGAGACATCCCAACCCAAGCGCACAAATTGTGGGTTGTGGTCGGAATGTGTACGACCCAGATAATCCGTGTCTATGATTGCAGAGTATAAATTTTGTGTACATAGTATTCTGTCAAGTCGCACATGTAGGGAGTGCGTGGCAGAGTAATATGAGTAAATTCTATCTGTGGCGTTACGTTGTCTTCATATATCGAGCAGGCGCCAGTTTTGGGTCCAGGTGGCCAACGCGCATGCAGCCAACACAGTAGGCGATGTAGGCAGAGGGGGGAAGGAGCGGTCCAAGTCTGTATCTAGCATGCTGTTAAAGTCTCCTCCCAGTAACCAAGGATAATCACTCCGCCCGACAACTGATCAGACAATGGCCCTCATTCTGACCTTGGCGGGCGGCGGAGGCCGCCCGCCAAAGTCCCGCCGTCAGGTTACCGTTCCGCGGTCGAAAGACCGCGGCGGTAATTCTGACTTTCCCGCTGGGCTGGCGGGCGGTCGCCTTCAGACCGCCAGCCAGCCCAGCGGGAAAGAGGCTTCCACGATGAAGCCGGCTCGAAATCGAGCCGGCGGAGTGGAAGCTGTGCGACGGGTGCAGTTGCACCCGTCGCGTATTTCACTGTCTGCGCAGCAGACAGTGAAATACATGTAGGGGCCCTCTTACGGGGGCCCCTGCAATGCCCATGCCAGTGGCATGGGCACTGCAGGGGCCCCCAGGGGCCCCGCGACCCCCCCTACCGCCATCCGGATCTCGGCGGTCCGACCGCCGGGATCTGGATGGCGGTAGGGGGGGTCGGAATCCCCGCGGCGGTGCAGCAAGCTGCGCCGCCGCGGAGGATTCAATGGGGCCGCGGTACACTGGCGGGACCCCGCCAGTGGTGCCGGTCCGACCGCGGCTTTACCGCCGCGGTCGGAATCCCCATTGGAGCACCGCCGGCCTGTCGGCGGTGCTCCCGCGGTCCTCCGCCCTGGCGGTCAAAGACCGCCAGGGTCAGAATGACCACCAATGTGTGTAGGAAAGAGGCCTGATTCACATTCGGTGCGTATATGGAGCCCAGAACAATATCCCTGCCCGCTAGCCGCCCCCGCACCAGTGCAAATCTCCCCTGAGCCTCTATGATGTGGTCTTCTGCTACAAAGGAGACACCCAGCGTGATCCAGACTAGGGCCCTCCTGGCATAAGTGGAGTGACCCGTGGCATATAATTGACCCCTCCAGCGCCGCTGCAAGCGGGGGATCTCGGGGAGCGCCAAATGGGTTTCTTGCAGAAAGACGATGTGCGCCGAGTGTCTTTTAAGATATGAGTATATGGAATACCTATGCTTAGGTGTTTGTATGCCGCGCACATTCCACGTAAGAGTGATGTATGAGTTGGCAGTGTTTGGTTGGTGAGGCTGTAAGCTATCTGCTCGGCCCATAAGTGCAGGGTTGTGCATACAATAGCGGGGCTCCAACACACAGTCAGGCATTTTATGTATACACTCCAAACCAACAATAACAAACCAAATACCATCAGAGCACAGGAACAACCGGTTTCCGCCCAAACCAAATATCCCAGGAGGGCAACAAAATAGTTATACATTTTAGTTCTCCACCAGTAGGAGAGTGGGATAGGCCATATGACGTAAGAGTGAGCGTGTGGCAGGGTGTGCACCCTGGCTTGCGTGGATAACGGAGTAGGGGGCCAGTGGCTAGAAATGCCCATGAACAGCTGAAGTACCAGCGCAAACCGCGCAGCCTACCCACCAATCGCCCCGTGAGCCTACAATTGTGTCCCTAGGTGACATATACAATGCTACATAGCACCTCCATGGTCAAGGCGCGCAACGTATACTGGTGAAAAGATCACTGGGCCGCCCAGACAGGCGCCAAAGGGTTCTAGAACAAGTCATATGCCTTGCCAGGGGTCACCCCCAAGCGCATCGGGGAACTCGACTCAGAAAGCTGGTCCGGTGTAGTAGGTCGGTCACTGGGAGGATGAGAAATTTCGGTTTCTGCTTCCGATGCCGTTGGAGAGGCATTAATGGCAGCCGCTGACTGCAGTGCTTCATGCCATTCTCGGTGGTCACACCACCTACTTTGCGGCCGCGTCTCGCACGGCTGCGCCTACTCCTCAGCGCAGGTGGGTTTCCCTCCACATCCTGGCCCTTGACTCCGGCCATTCCCACGCCACTTCAGGCATGGCAAAGAAGTGGTATTTGTTCTCAGTTATGATGCGGAGCATGGCCGAGAGTACTCAAGGTGTAGTGTCCGTAGCTTGTGTTTCAAGGGTAAGTAGGAGGCACGATCTCTCTGCACCGCCAATGTGTAGTCCAGAAACAGCATTATCTGCTCATCATCGACTCGAGGTAGTGGGGAAAATCTCATAGACCTGAGAATAATATTCCTGTCCACATAATGAAGCAAACGGATTATAAAGGGGCGGGCCACGTTCCGGAGGTCTTGGTCGTGTAGGAATCCTATGCGCTCGCTCCACTGAGAAGAAAGGAGTCAGGGTTCCCTCCGGTACTAATCCCCGGAGCCAGGTTTCAGAGTAGGCCACAGCGTCACGACCCCTCTGGCAGGCCAATCACCCGTATGTTGTGTCTTCGGGTGCAGCCTTCCGCATCCTCAACACGTCGTTCCAGCTCTCCTATGCGGGCCAGTGCGTCTCCCATTTTGGTCTCTAGCCGGGATGTCGCTGGTGCCAATTCGTCAATCCGTGCCTCAATTGTGCCAGTCTTGTCCGCCAAGTTGCGATGATCCGTGTGCAGCAGAACAAGGTCACTAGCCACCTTGTCTATTTTCATTTCCAGGGATGTGATTGCCCGTTCCAGTGATTCACTGATGCGTTCCACTGCAGCCAATACAGCCAATACAGCATCAAGTTTTTGGCTGTCTAGTGTAACAGTGTCCTGTGACTGTTTAGTCAGCTGCCAACCCCACGGTACAACGGGAGCTCCGTCTCGCGGGGGCCCACCGGCACACCCGGCCAGATCAGGAAAACTAAATAGGGAAGGCCAATTTAGTGAATGCTTCAGCCACACAGCAGGGCAGGCCCACCAAGTCAAGCTCTGGCGTCTTCCCAAATGGCCAAGCCGAGCGGCCCAGTCTCTCACCCCCAATCCGACAAGGGCCAGCTCCTCACCACTGGCACAGAAATCGGGGGCAAGGCCACCCCCAAGTCGCTCGAATTGCCAACTGCACCGGCGCTCCGCTGATCCGAATACGGCTGGGCCCGCTTGCTTGCACCCCCAGGACGGCGCCGCGCAGCAGCACAAGCAGCCCAGCCGGCAGTGCCCCTGCAGGCTCTTCTCCCTGCTGTCCTCCAGACTTCAGGCAGTGTGCATTCTGTCCCCTGGGAGTTCCGGACCAGCCCGCAGTCAAGCGCACCCAGAGCCGCTGCTCCTCCTATCAGCGCGGGGGCCGGTCAGGCCTCTCAGCATCTCTGGCAGTATTGCGCCAGGGTGCCCGGCCCCCTGCTTCGACGCATCCCAAGGCGCACCAGGCTTCGCTGCAGCTCACCCCGCGCAGGCAGACGCCCGCCGCCATCACTTCACAGGTCGAAGCAGCTGGCCCGCTCCAACAGGGTGACTGCACACTCTGCCGGCGCGGCGCCCTCCACGCGCCGTGATCTCACAGGTCGCGGCTCTCCTCCGCACACGGCCTGCTCCGGCACAGCCCCGGAGATCACAGCCAGGGTCCCCCACAGTACTGGGCGACCCAACACCGCAGTGCACTGGTTATGTAGGTGCCACCGGCCCCGCCAGCATTGGATGTTGCCAGAAAATCCGGGGCTAGGACGAAGAGCTCCATCGGCTTGCGTCCGCCATCTTAGGTAGCTTGGCCACACCCCCTTGATTCATACATCAATGTACACATTTAACAATGTCATTTTCTGATTTTATAATAATATACTTAGAACCTCATTTACAAGGACAGTGGCAAAGGGCGGCGCAGCAAGTGCCTTGCTGCACCACCCTGTGTCACCAGTAAAGGGCAGAAATACGCTGTTTCTAGAAGATATATCACATTTCTGTGCTCTCCCCCTAAGCTGGCACAGAGATTGCTGCTTAGTGCCAACACAGGCACCATTGCAAACATGGTGCAAGGGTTCTTGCAATGTGGGGTTGATTGTTTTTTGTGCAGGAAGGGAAAGTTTCCTGCAAAAACACAATCAAAGAGTTTTTTTCCTCTTTCCATGTTTACTGCACAATCCAGCACAGATAGAAAGAGGAACACACGGGAAGAAATAAAGATATTTCTCCCCATTGTGTCATTCTCATACCACCCCTGAGTTGGCGTAGGAATCTGGCACATTCCCAGACTTGTATATTTAAAAATGCATCAGATTATTTCGGGTTCCATGGGAACACCCCAAGCAACACCCATGGAATGCCCCTATCATGCAGTGTTATGCTTTGCATGGCTGTGCAAATATAGGCTGGCACACTGTGCCTCCGAAGCGCCTGGTGGTGCAGCGTGCTCATAATGAGGCCCTTAGAATTTTGTTGTGCATGCTCTTACTATTGTGATTAAGACTAAAGTCATCATCCCTTGTATATGTGCACAATTGATGTACATCACTATCACACCAGTCCAACAGCTTTATTTACTGTCTGCTTACACAAAAGACTGCACATTCGTTGATTGCAATCCTTGTGCAATCGTATTTGCCTATGTAATCTGTTTTATTCGCATAAATGTGCCCTATGTACCACTTATATTGTAAAGTGTAACATTTCTGAATAAACAACTGAATACATACAGAACTCTGCTTTTTGTATTGATAGTATTAATCAAGTAGAGACACGCACCCACACAATAACATGCGCATCCACACACATGCCTATCTATCCACTTAGAAATAAGCAAACATAAAGCACAATAACTTATCCATGCAGGCAAAACCTCACCCCTCACACACAGTTGTTCAGGTACCTTAGCTCTGGATGAAAGGACAGGACAGAAAACAAGCTATGTCCCTTATGTGGCAGAAACAATGCAGGTATCAAGCATGAACATGATGCATTTGCACAGGACAGGCACATGTTCGTGACAGAAGCTGTTCATGACGATGATGCAATTTATAATGTAGATAATTCAGGAGGTGCCTCCACCTTAACGCGGCAAGCAAGGAGGTAAAGTAGGAATACGAAGCTTTTTCAAAGGCCGTCTATCAGAGGATGCTGTCTGCTTCCCTGAAATCATACTGCCTGGCCAGTGAGATGCTGTCTGCATCACGTGAACTCTACATGCATCTAATATGGGCGGATTCCGTACCTGAAAGCTCCCTCTAAGGAAGGGATTATAGGCAGTGCGTAATTTGTAAATACAAAAAAAAAAAAAAAAACGTAAATGCCAGGGCCCCGCTCGAAAGACCACTGCAGGTTCTACAACCTTTTGCCCCATCCAGCGCTGCCTGTGACAGTACAAACACACCAACCAACATTATACTCATACAAGTGTGGCCCTTCAGACGATTCCAGTTCTTCAAAGCTAGAAGAAGGGCTAGGGATGCAGGTATTAGTCATTTTTTATTTATACTGAATTGATAAACAACTTTTGTTCTGCTTATCTTAAAAGTACACAAAGGGCGTCACCATGTGGCAGGCAGACTGTCATAAGTGCTGGTGTGGCAATTAAGTAATGGTGCAGAGCACCGGTAACCCCCTGCACAGCCAAAGCACTGATTATATAGGACACCCTTCTTAAAGGATTTTATACAGTAAACAGAGTATATTTCTTTAAGTGTTCACTTCTGAATAAAGCTTACAATCAAAAACAGCAGTTACACTTAACCCGAAATTTCCATTCTGAAAAGCTGATATCCCAGTAAAAATGACTGAGGAAATACAGTGATTACACGTTGTTGATATGCCTGCGTACAGTTTTATTGTGTGACTACAATTTATGTGCATCAGATTGTAGAATATGGCGCTGTTTCAGTTTTACCAGCTGGTAAAAAAAACAAATCTTTCTTATTTTTAAACATGCCCTTCTTGTGCAAACTATTTCTGGTAATAGGTGGAAAAATATGTGCAGTGAAACAATCTGAAATTGGGTGCAACAACATTGGCACCCGATTGCAAGCAGTGAAAAAAGATTACAAAGTAAGCAAAGAGTCATCTTCTTCAGAATCTAAATAGTTCCAAACACAAGGGAGAGTTGTGGGAAAACAGGGCTGATTGTAGAGGTCCCCTAATTTTTGCCCCCATTTTTCATTTTTTGCTGGTGTTTTCCTGACTCTGATGGTGCCCTGAGTACTGCTAACCAGACCAAGGGCCCTGTATAAAATAAGTATGCAAATTTGGCTAATTATAATTGGCTATGTCAATCTACCTATAGGTCCCTAGTTTATGGTAGGGCGTTTAGGTTTAGGGACCCCAGCATAGGTAGTGCACCCACATGTGCACTGCTGAGGTGCCCACGGTTATTTTAAAGGCAGGCCAGCCTTGCTGGCTGCTTTTAAGTTAAAGTTATATGTAAATTTGACTTTGGAATTAAAAGTACTTCCAAAGTCTTAAAAACTACCTTTTCTTTACATATAAGTAACCCTTAAGGTGTGCCCCATGTGCCCCTAGGGTTGGGTGCCATGTAACTATCAGCAGGGGCCTTATAACAATAGGTTTATAAGCCCTGGTGAGGTAAAACAGCCACATTTGTTTTCCCCTTACTGTGGTGAAGGGCCTACATAGGCTAAAATGGGGAGTCTTTATTTTAATTAGCAAAGTCCCCTCAAGTGTCAGATACATCAAGTTTGGTATCAAATTATTTGTTATAATAAACTAATATAACCAGTTCAGATAAAGAGTTTTAAACTCTACCTAAAAAGTTGCCAACTTCAGTTCTGTAGTGCGCTTCTCTGATTGGCCAGCCTCTGGTAGCCTGGTCGGGCTGCCTTGATGAGATGTGAAGTGGCCTGGGCTGAACACAAAGAATGTACCTGGGGGAGGAGAACTACCTCAGCAGATGGGTATGCAGGAAGGGGGAGGGCTGCCAAACTGGTCTTCAAAGGCAGGGAAGGATATTTGGAGCAACCCAGCACCTCCCTCACATCCTGCAACCCCAGACAATTAAGTGTCCACTGATTAGATTAGGAGAGGACAGGAGAAGAGTGTGTTTAGGTTTGTTAGCCACACCAGGGCTCAGCCAGATGTAAGTTCCGAAAATCAGTTTTAGCCATGATGGATTTTTAAAGAATGTTGCTTCCTGAGATTGATTTTTGCCACACTTCCCAGGAAGTGGTCATCACTGGTGGAAGGACCCTGCATCTGATTGGCAAACCAAGGCCCCTCTGTTTCTCACCCATGAGCAAAGATAAATATGGCAGAGCTGCACCCACACCTCAGATCCCTAGCAGATTCCAAGAAGGAAGAACATCAAGAGAAGAAGGACTGCCCTGCTGGACACCTGACCTGCAAGTAGACGTTGCACTCTGAAGGACAGCACCAGCTGTACACTTGGGCTCCACTACAAGAAGGACTTTTCTTGCTTCAGCTGGTTCAAGGAGGGACTCCCTGTTTGCTGCAGGTGAAAAATTGCTAACCAGAGTCCCCTGCCTCAGATCCTAAAGAAATTGACCAGCTGACTACTGTTCAGTGGCAGTTTTAGAGTTTGAGGCAGGTGCGTTCTGGGAGTTGTAGTCTGCACCCTCAAGGAGCAACTCGGAGCTTCTGGAAGCTTGTGGTGAGCCGTGGACTCCAAAAGATCCTTAAAAGACCTTCTGGAAGAAGATCCAGAAGTTTGGAGAAGTTTAGTGAATGTTTTGGAAAGAGCTCCATAAAGAGACTGACCTGCCGCGGCAATTGTAGCCAGCTTGCCTCAACCGTGACCCTGCCTGACTTGCAGGTTCATCCCATTGAAGAGAATCTCTCAAAAAGTGACTAAGTCCGAACGTAGAAAGTTGACCGGGACCTCCCGAGCAGTGTATTCGAATAGGGCTCCAGGGATGTTGGATCTAGGTTCAGGTTCGGCCCTGTCGAATTATTTTCATCTAAAAAAATCGTCCAAGTCCAGACGTAGAAATCTTTACCGAAGGCTCAGCAATGTGTATCCGAGGAAGAGCTCCAGTGGGGTCAGATCAGACTGGCAACTTCATCCCGCTGAAGAAAATCTTCAGGAAAACGACTAAGTCTGAAGATAAACTTCTGACCGAGGCCTCCCGCTTGCTGTAGCCGAGCAGTGCTCCATCGCAGTTGGCTTCAAACTTTGAGTTTGCCCCAGTCGAGGTGCGACCAGATGACCAGATTGACGGTATTCTTTTCTATGGTCTAAAAAACATTAATTCTTTAAAAATTCATATCTCCTGTTCCCCTTATCTGATTTTATTCGTTTTGGTGTCATTTCGAAGATAAGAATATAATCTATTTTTAGAAATTTGTGTTGGATATTTATTGTGTTTTGTGTTTTACGTACTTGCTGTTTTGTGATTTTTAAATGCTTTACACACTAGTCTCCTAAATTAAGCCTTCTCGCTTGTTGCCAAGCTACCAAAGGTTGAGCTGGGTTTAACTTATTGAGACTTAACTGGACCTAAGTGGAGGTTAGTGGCCTATTGTCACCTGCCCTACCAATAATCCACTTTTCAACAAGAGAAAAAATGATTTTTAAAGGCTCTCTAAAATTCCATAGGCAGGGGATCCTATGTCAGTCTCAAAAACGTTCTCACTCCCAACTTGTCTGCTGCACCATGCTTTTACTCTCAAATTTAGTATTAATTTCTTGTTCCCCTATTCCTTTATGAGCTAAAATCCAAGATTTTCAGAGACATTTTGGTGAGGTTTCCCTCTAGCTCCACTGAGCATTAACCACATCATTCCAGGGCATTTCAATGTGATAAAGCATCTTATGCAGTGATAGTCGCAGAATATCCTGTAAGGCACTGAAAACAGAGGGCCTCATTTATAAGAATCTGAAGCTTCGGCCCGATGTGTCAGATTTCTTGCGTTGCCCTACCATCCCCTAACAATGCCATGGATGCACTCTATTAACCATACAGAGCATTGTGGCGCACGTTTTCACAGATGCGTCAGAAATTCTGATGCATCCGTGGGTGCTAAACTCACGTATTGCTGGACTAGCATCAAACAAATTATGCTACTCTAGCAGTATTAGTAGGAATCCATAGAGAAAAGCCCTGCATCAATTTTATGCCTGCTCTGAGAGGTGGTAAAATTCAGTGCAGTGAAGTCGCAGAACGACGCAGTGAAATGTTACAAATTTCACTGCATCAGTTCTGCGTGACCTTTCCCATGGGAACACCTACCCTTCGTACATTAAACCTGATGCAGGTATAATCTGATCCAAGGGTTTACAGACTAATGCATTAGGCCCAGTTCATCAGTTTCTAAATCTGGAACAGTGTAAAGCACTGCTAGTGCCACGGCTGTGTAAAATAAAATGATGCAACGTTGACGCAAAGGCCTTGTAAATGAGGCCATTAGTTTTTAAAGGTTGTCCTCTGAAAGATCGAAAGCTTAGCACAGTCCTATTTGATTATTCATAGAGTGGTACTATTTCCAAACCATGCCTTTTTATTCTTTCAAAGGTATGGTACATAAGTTGTAGGTATTACATATGGACCCAAAGCACAATATTCAATGTCTCAAAATGTCTCTGTTTAACTGAATGCCTGTAATTCAATGTGGATGTGCAATTCCTGAAACTAGACATGCAAAAAATAAAGATCTCCAAAAATCATGTGCCTTAATAATTCTCCCTACTTCTAAGATAACTATTTCAAACTTGACTTCTGCAGACCTTCAAAGTAACTAGTACCATTAATAACCTGTAGTACTTTTATCTTGGCAATGCTATAAGTTTACTGGAACTCTACCATCTAGTTTGTGACATTTGTAAATGCATATGGAATAATCCACTTCAAGAGTTCTCACTTATTCTTCAAAGGGTAACCTAATTATATAACCTTAGCATGAATACTTCAACCACAGAGAATGGTTTACATTTTATTTTCATCAACAACACAACTTCAGCATAATTATCAGTAATTCACTTGCCCATTTAAACAACCCTTTGAAAATCATCAGTTTTCCTCCCACACTTCTATCGCTTTTGACACAGTCTCTCACTGCGTTCTCATCTAAAACCTCCATGAGTTTGGAATACATGGACCTACACTCCAGTTCAGTTCCTTCCTCTAAGGATGTATGTAGTCAGTCAGCCTGGCACGTATACCCATTGTGCTTCCAACTTATTTTGCGGAGTCCACCCTAGGTGCCTCAGTCAGCCCCACACTTTTCAATATCTACATTTCCTTTCTCACCAACATTATCGGAGCCCACAGCCTCAGCATCCTCTCAAACACTGATAACACCCAGCTCATCCTCTCCCTATCTGATAACACCTCCATGAAGGAGCTTAACTTCATGCAAAGTGGAGGTGGTACTCTTACAGAAATATGCCTTTCTCTGGTCCTCGGGTGGTGGCTCTAAGAAGTATGGCCAACACATACCTCTTGAACTATGTCAGGAATCTAACTTTTGTAATCAACCATCAAATTTTGATGACCAGCCAGGTTAACATAGTTGCCTTCTCCTGTTTCCGTCCCCTCAAGATCCTCCAAAAATTGTTCAGATGGCTACTGCTCAAAGCCTGAAGAACCGTTTCCCAAGCCCCTATCACTGGCAAGCTTGACTATAAAAATGTACTTAACATCAGCATTAATGCATAGCTCACAAAGTAACTTTTGGGCAGTCAGAACACAGCAGCCAGACCCACGCTTAAACTTCCACACCACCCTAATATATACACACACCTCAAAGACTCCCCATTCACAAACATGCCCTGTTCAAGCACCTCACTCACAAATACAAAGCTCGACTCCACACACCAACCAAACATCTCCACTCTGTCAGTCTCCAGCTCACCCGCATTACCCACATCTAAAGAGCCAGAGCTGGTGGTAACACATTTTGATCCTGCCTCTTAAAGCCTAGAATGACCTCCCCCTGAACATCGGAGCTGCTAACTCAGTACTGGACTTCTCAAAAAACCCAGAAAATCTGGCTATTCTAAGAGGCCCTGGTCAGAGCAGCACCCTCCGCCTCACAGTGTCAGGATACCCGACTGGATGATATGTATGACATGCAAATTTTCACATAAATTAACATAACATAACATAACATAACTTAACATAACACTGTGAGGAAATTCGGAATTCATGTAGTGAGGTTTCCTGGTTGCAAGCAAAAGTGTAGCTCAATTGCTTAGAAAAGGACATCAAGAACTAAGAGAATTATACCTAATAATCCAAAAAACACCATCTCTTTTGGACATGTAATAGTTGGTGGACTGCTGAGGATCATAACGCGTGCAGCTTAAGGACAACCAGCACCAATACACTTTGATTACTGCCAGTCTTTCTTTCACTGAAAGGCATCCAGAGTGAACATATTCACCGTACCACCTCAAAGCACATGTGCCAGACAAAGTGCTAAGTCAAACCTCTAGCCCACCTTTCTGACAACTGTCTTCCTGGTGGAGAACCATTATTGCACCAGCCAGGGATGGCCTCTGGAGCAGTACTGGGAGCCAAACCAGTTCTTATAAAGTTTAAGCACATGCAGCAAAATGTTATTTAGTTCACATCTAGGCCTGTAGTTTGAAAAAAGAGGTTTACCGACTGAATGGAAGCAACTTGTTGGTAACACTTCTCAGTGAAAGCATACCATTTCCAATATAGAGTATGCCACCTTTTTATATATGTTGACCCTACCCTTGTGGGCTTATAAGACACACTTTAGAGGTGACTTAGCAAAAATATAAACATTGTGCTGGGTAAGTTTGTTTGAGCTGCAGGCGAGCCAGAGCTGCACCTTAAAGCTATATATTATTACCATATTGGTGGGGAGTGTAAATACAGTGCTAGCCAGCATATGAGATTTAACTTCCACACCACTAGTGTCATTTCTGCTGCAAAGTATATTGGCCTTTCTTGAAAGTTAAATAGGTGGCCATGGTAAACCAATACACAGTACATGTTGTAAGGGAAAGCACATATGCTGCACTTTAGTTTGCAGTGGCATAGTGCTCAGAGTCCCGAAGCCAGCAAAACTTAACAGGAAAATGTGAGGAGAATTGAATTAGATTCTTTTTTATACACATTATGACTAAGTATTTTTATTAAGAAAGGTTAGAGGTCAAGTGTCAGAATGTTTACTATCACCCTTGCAGATAATTCAACCGACTGATACCATTCTGATAGGAAACCCATTAGATGCCTTACTGTCTTTTTAACATCTTTAGCAACGGGGTCCAATGCTTGTTGTCTTTGACTTCTTGCTGCACAGCATCATAAACATGAAGACCATCAGGCTTTAGCTTATGTTTTTGGTAGGAATTCTCTGGTTCCTCTAGCCAATTCATTAAATTGTTCTCACTTGATGTTTTGCCATTTTGTATACTTTAGCGTGTGCAAGGAGGTCACAACTCTCATTGAGTTAATCCAGTATGAAGGTGGTAGTCAGGACCTATTTATATCATGCCAGCCCCTCCATTCTTAAAAAGCTTTCTTTGGTTTAAGGCACAATCAAATTTAATATTCTATTCAATGCCCACAGATGTTTTCAAAGAAAAGATACAGAACACTTGCAAAGATGGCTTCCAAATATAGACTAATTTCACATCTAACATCAGCTAGCCTTTCTCACTGTTTTCTCTCCCAAAGTTAAATTGCAATAAATATGGAGACAAATCTATCAAGTGACAACTTTGGGTTGCAATGAATTCAACAACTGAAGAATCTTCCTAACCAACCTCTTTACATGAAAACTTAAATATACAAATATTAAAGCAGTATTTTGGAATCCACCTGTCCACCAGAGAGACCAACACTTATCTTCAAAGTAAAGGTAGAGTTACCCCATGAAGCCACATTGATCAAGATCATATGACCAGCTTCTGTGTCTGAGATTTTGAATGCTTTGTCCTGAAAAGGGGCAGATTATCAGGCACTATGCTGTGGCCATAAAATGAATTTTGACAGAAGGGATTACATAACTAAATCAACTTTTTGGTACTAAGTTTTAAAACCTCCTATTTTGGACCTTGTATAGCAAAGGATGTGTTCATCCTACATGAGTTGCAGTCATTTTGCTTATGTTCCACCTCTGTACTAGTTTTGTTAATTTGTTTTTTATTTTCTCATGAAACAACTCTAATGATGTTGGTTTGACAACTACCTTCATTATTTTAAACTCCAACATGAATAAACAACTTGGGTAATGTAACTGTTAATGTTAATGATATGTAGCCATAAGGGGGGGCGTGGCCTGATGCCGATGGCAAAAGAAGTCTCTTTGTGATGCTCCCGCCTAACATCCCCTATCCCGGTACATCCTGAGCTACAGAGGACCCCCAGCCCCTGCAAGCACGTAGCTAAAGGTGCCGGTGGGGCCCCGGGACCAGTGGTGAGACAAAAGGCCCACGTGGGGCACGGGGATCGGGCCGAGGCACAGCGCGGCGGGAGCCACAAGAAAACCAAGATGGCGGCCGCAAACAGAGAGACAGAGACGGCGACCGTCTGAGCAGAGAGGCAGTAGTCAGAGCCCACCTGACTCCCGGTGACTCTGCAGAAACAGCACGGGAGGCGCAGCTGACGGCATAGCTGACCCAGACTGAACGGCGGCGGGCTAAGAACAAGGTGAGCCGGTAAGCGGCAGCAAGCAGAGAAGCAAAGGGCCTGGAGCAAGGGGATCCTCGAGTGAGATGTTGCCACCCCTCCTGAGTTGGGGGTCCACAACGAGGAGCGCCAGATAAGGGGGCAGTGAAGTTTGACCCCTCTAGACAACAGCACTTCCCAGACGAGAGGCAAAAACTATGCAGCAATAAATTGGAGGCCCATTTAAACAATTAAAAAAGTGAATATTACGGGACACTCCGGGGATCGGGAGGAACTCCGATGAGTGGGTCGCGGGTCCTTGGCCCCGATTAGACAACAGAACAGAAGTCCTACATGGAGAAAGGAGCTGCCCCTTAAACCATGGCCATTCCGGAACACGGGAGGGAATAGCGGATGAAGGAAGAAGACTCAGGGGCGCCTCATCTAGCAGAAGGGGGTAGCCCAGAGCTCGAGCTATCCCCCCCACGATTGGGAATTGTCTTCCCCAGTGGGGCCTAAGATTTCTGTGACAGCAGTTTAATGAAAAGTGGCAAAGGTGAGGAACCCCAGAGGTCCCCCAATTCTCCCTGGGAACAGGACCACAGAATAAACGGATGAGAGGTGAATCACCCGGGTGCTCTTAATGACCAGGGGGAATTGATAGGAGTGGTGTATCAGAAGATGAGTAAGACTGGTCGGAAAAAGGACGCAGGACAGAAAAACGGGACATCAGCGGAGGCGATGGCGGGCCCGCGGAGAACCAAGAATACCCTTCCTGACGAAAAGAATGGAGACCCCACCCTTCAAGATGTGCTACAGGCCATAACTGCTTCCCGCGAAGCCCTGGAGGGGAAAATTGATGTCCTGGCCTCGGACTTCACAGTACTTAGGGATGACCACAGACGCCTGGTCGAGAGGGTAGCCACAACTGACCAACAGATTAAAGAACTTGCCAGAGGTTAAGGACACAACCAAGGTAATGCAACAGATGGAAAAGCGAATCTGAGATCTGGAACTGCAAGTTGAGGACGCAGAAAACAGGTCACGGCAAGACAATATCCGAGTGATCGGTTTGCCTGAACGCACCGAAAAGACTGATCTGGTGGAGTTCCTTGAAAACTGGCTTAAAGAGGAAGTGGCAGATGACGGACTCTCTCCTTTTTTTGCGATTGAAAGAGCGCATAGGGGGCTCCCCCAAGACCGATAGTGGCTCGGCTGCTGCAATTCAGGGACAGGGATCTGTTGAACCAAAGCAGGAAAAAATTTAGATCATTCGTTGGACAATCACACGATTCCTATATACCCAGACTTTTCTCGGGAGGTACAGAAACAAAGCACCACTTTCCGAGACGCAAAGCAAAGACTACGCCAATTGGGGTTTCAGTATGGGATATTGTACCCCTCAAAACTAAGAGTGGTGACTAAAGAGGGCACGCAGTTTTTTACCACAGCAGAAGACATGTGGCAATGGATTGACAAACAGGTACCTTCTGAGAGAGAACATCGGGCAAGAGGACCGCTCACAAGACGACAAAGGGGAAGTAGGCATATCATGAACCATAAATTGAAGAGTCACTCCCACATGGAGATGCAAAAAGAACGGCAAAAAGCTATGGAAGCAGCGGCATCCCTAAGCAGCTCAGATCTTGGCCCGCATATAAGGATTGAGGGACCTTGAGCAGTCCGTCTCAGACCAGGAATCAGAAATGTCACATGAATCAGATGGGTCAGGCCCGGAGGTGACCGCAGGGACATCAGACTGCATCATCTGACAGCCACAATTCTGGGCTCACACGGAGTATCTGGAATGAATAAGGGTGACGGTCGCAACTGGTGCGGCAATGGTTGGTGCCCATGCAGAAGAAGACTGGCTTGGCAGCACAGGATCACGCCAACCAGAAGAAGGCTGGGCCCACAAACCCCCACGAGTCCTGCAGTCCAGGAGTGGGGATCGGCAGTATGGCACACTCCTTACAAGAACTAGGAGTTCCCCCAGTTTCGATAAACTAGTTGAACTAATTACTAGGTTTGGATGAGAGACGTTCACACTTTTGTCCTGTGGAAGGGGAGTTGGGAAGTTATTTGTTGGGGTCAATTTATTGGGCTAAGTGAGTCACAGGAAGCAACAACAGTGGAGCTGGCTCAGCAATGGGGGTTAACAGGGAATTTACTTATAGAAGGTGGCACAGTATGGGGCACAACAATAGTAGTGGGTGACACACTGATATGGCTAAGTTAGACTCATATAAATTCCTCTCATGGAATATAAGGGGCATGTATACGATGGTCAAGAGGAATAAGATTTTCTCATACTTACAGAGGAGGGGGATTCAGATTGCAATGCTCCAGGAAACACACTTAACAAAAGCAGAGGGGAAAGCTATACAGAAACGATGGAGAGGCCAAATATATTACACAACATACTCTGCATTCGCGAGGGGAACCTTGACCTGGATAAGGGCCGGAGTCCCATTCCAAATGTTGGATAGTTTTACTGATCCGGACGGGCATTTTGTAGCAATTCGAGGGTGATTAGAGGGCAGAGAATTAGCACTGGTTAATTTCTATGCACCAAACTCAGATCAAGGCGAATTCCTCACACGAATGTCAGGCCTACTAGCTATATACTTACAGTGTCCCCTGATACTGGGGGGTGATTTTAACTGCGTAGCAGACCCTGCCATGGATTGCTCGCACCCCCGCTACATGACTCCCCGTTAGCTAGGGTGGCGCAGCAGTTTTCGTCCTGGCAGGCAAATTGGGGATTGGTGGATGCTAGGCACTGAATGAACTCTGATGTTAGGTACTATTCGTATTTCTCCCATTTACATGAGCTCAGGGGGAGCTTGAAACAACACATTACTCAATTCTTTGCAGATAATGAGGCCACATCCAGTAGCCCCCTGATTGAATGGGATGCATTTAAGGTGGTGATTAGGGGGAGATGCATAGCAGGAGCGGTGCGGGTCCGCAGGACACTTCTTGGGGACACTGAGATGGCAGAGGACAAATTGAGAGAGGCAGAAAAAAGTGGACCAGAAAATTCAAATTTACAACACAACGTGCTGCAGCTTGGGGCAACAGTAGCAGAATGTGTAGAGCGTCTCCGTTGCTTCGATTATAAGAACTACATTACAAGGGCGCATGGGGAAAGGGATAAGGCGGGCCGGATGCTGGCTTGGGTGGTATCCCAGAATCAAAGAGACTCGGTTATACTGGAAATGTCAACAGAACAAGGAAACCATATTTATGGACAGGAACAAATTAAGTCACACTTCATGACCTACTATGAACAACTATATAAAAGTAACCTCATGACTAGGGCTACACAGAGAGTTATTTAACCCAATTACAACTCTGGACATTAACACCAGAATTAGTGGGGCAGCTGGGAGAAGCTATCATCCAGCCTGAACTCAAGGGGGCCATCAAGGATCTAGCTAGGGGGAAGACGACGGGGTGAAGGACGGTCTCCCTGTTGAGTTTTATGCCACATACGTAGACATACTGGCCCCAAGATTGGAGGCTCTTTATGGGTTCGCCAAAGAGCGTGGAATATTGCCGGCTTCGGCATGGGAAGCGATTGTAGTGTCCCTGCTAGAGCCTGGTAGAAATCCTACGGAGACTCGCACATACAGACCATTATCCATGTTGAACCTAGACTATAAGATCCTCAGTAAGACCCTGGCTACGAGACTCCTTCCACACATGCCAACGCTAATATACCCGGATCAAGCGGGGTTTATCCCTGGCCGAAACACCGCAGATAACATTTGCAGATTGTTAGCAGTCATGAGGGATCAAAATTTAGATGGAACAGTACCGGTGTACTCGCAGTAGAGATAGAAAAAGCCTTTGACAGTCTAGAGTGGGATTTCGTCTATGCAGTAATGTCCAGGTTGAGGTTAGGTCCTGAATTCATCGCATGGGTGAAACTGTTATATACCAAACCTACAGCTAGAGTGCATACTGGTCGGACAATCTCGAGAAGCTATGTGGTGGAACATGGTACTAGGCAGGGATGCCCTTTGTCGCCGCTGCTTTTTGCACTGGCAATGGCGCCATTGGCGGCCACAGCACGCGGTGGAGAAGGGGGTCCAGGAGTAAAGGCAGGAGGCGAGAGACATCAGATTGCCTTATGTGCTAATGGTTTACTGATTTTTCTGGAGGATATACACAGAGACCTACCCAGGGCGCAACTGATGCTTTCTCAGTTCAGTAGGCACTCTGGACTGGGAGTGAGCTGGGATAAAACCAGGCTGTTCCCTCTGAGAACCTCGATAGCGCCCCCGTTGGGGCTAGGAATGGTTAAGTGGGAGACAAGCTGCCTTTCCTATTTGGGAGTTAAGGTCAACCACGACCCACAAGATATCGTAGAGGGCAATGTTGGGGGTTCCCTGAGGTCCATCAGGTCTAGTATGGCTTTTTGGCAAACATTGCCACTGTCAGTAGCAGGTAGAGTAGCGATTCTTAAAATGATAGTCTTATAAAGACTTTTACACCATTTTACAGTACTGCCAATATGGATACCTAGAGCTATATTTAAAGACCTGGAATCATCGGTCATTGTATTTCTGTGGGGGTAGCGGACGGAAGAGAGTGGCTCTGACTAAACTCCAGAGGCAATCCACAGATGGAGGGTTAGCAGTCCCTGACTTTGAGGCCTACTACTTGGCAGCACAGCTCCAATGGCTTGCGCAATGGATCGCAAGCAGAATGGACCCAGGGACAAAGGTGAGACCTTTCACCCCTCCAGGCAATAGGTTACTCTAGGTGTTGCTGGGGTGCCCTGGTGGGGGTGCGAGGGACTCACCAGAATTCAAATCTTTTATCCAATGCTGGAAAAGCTATCTGAACAAAATTAAGATAGAGACCCCCTACTCTCCGGAGCTCCCTCTGATGTTTTTGCGAGCCTTACCACACCGGAGTGACTGGGGCGGACTCCATAGTTGTGTAGATGCTGGCATACAAACATTGGGAACATGGTTTACAGAAGGGATATTGATACCATTTGAGACCCTCAGAGTGTAATTTGGCTTACCAAGGGGACATTTTCTGATATATGGCTCCCTCACAGCTAGCATTCGACAGCTTTGGCGGAAGGGACTGGGTGAACCTCCAGCGCAGACAACCTGTACATATCTAGCGACTTCCACCGGCAAATATAAAGCAGTGTCAAATCTATATGGCAGGATTAGGGCTGATAAGACCCTCCCCTTGTCCCAACTTAAATTAACCTGGGAGGGAGACCTGGGTGTTGAAATTGCTGATAGGGACTGGGAGCGCATTTTAGAGAGGGTCCCCAAAATGACTCGGAATGCTAGATTGAAATTTATTAACTTCTATGTACTGCATCGGGCATATCTTACCCCTGGGCGGATCAACAGATATTTCAAGACGGTGGGAGGGGGTTGCCAGAGATGCGGGCTGCTGGGTGTGGAATTTAAGAATATGTTTTGGGATTGCCCTCAGCTGAAGGCATATTGGGAAGCGGTGACTCTGACCGTGGCTAGAGCTATGGGCAAAGAGATTCCCTGCACAATGGATCACTGCTTGCTGGGTTGGTTTCCCCATTCATCCAAGAAGAAAGTAACTAGAAGATTCCAGGACTTGGCCTATGCCTTGGCTAAGAGGGAAATTGCGATGACCTGGAAGAACCCGCCGGGACCGAGGGTATCGCAATGGGTAAGAGAAGTGACTAAGTGGGCTAGATGTGAGGTGAATATTCTTCATAGGGAGACCAAGAGAGGAATGAGACCACCAGAAGTAGCACAAGGCTGGGATACAGTGTTAGACGCTTTTGGAGAGGAGACCCAGGTGGAACCCACCCCTCGACTAAATGATCTCCAGACAGACTGGATGGACCTAATTAAGACCCACCTACAGTCGGTCCCCCATCATGACATGATGCACCACTTTTCATAAATTTCCCTCTATTTCATCCTATTCCATTACAATTCCCTGTTTAAACAGGAGAATTATATCTTGTCCACATTATCCATTCTATATGAAAATACATCAACTGTTGATAATACTCATAATCTTTCCACAATAGTGCTAGTCAAGTGTCCATATGTAGGTTCCTGTTACAGGGTAGTTTCCATAGTGTATTTATTAAAGAAAATAGAAAATATATATCACATCTTGGTCTGTGTGTGTCATGGACATCTAGTTCATTCAAAATGATATCAGGACTGAGGTATTAATGCAATCCGATTGCTGTTATGCCAATAGTTTGTTTTTTTGTAAGTCAAGTTAATTAGGTTCCACTTTTCATCTTCTTCTAATATATTTTGTTTTTTAAAAGTGAGGGTGCAAGGCTCCAGAAGCAAGACACCCTCTCCTCAATCATAGGATGTTAAGTCATGACTCTATTCCTTTCCCAACTCTCCTGCACAGCATTCTGGGATGATTTAATATGAGATTTTAAAATTTTAAAGAGCTCCCCTGAGAGCATCAGCTCTACCCCTAGATGACCCAGCTGTCTGATCCCTTTCAAAGGTGAGCCCCTCCGCATTGTCTCCAGATGTCTGGCCTCCTTTGTTCCAGTAGGTCCAGACTGTCCCAGCCTAGATGCCATAAGACAAGCTAATTAACAGATGCAAATATCTTCCCCACACCTTTCTTTCCCAGGAACTGGATGGAGCACTATTAATTGCTCCATTGTATGGTTAGCCCTTTGCTCCCTCTGCTGGGGGGACAGAGTAATTAATTTGGTTCAGTGGGGAGGGCAAAGGTCTTGAATCTGATTCTTACGTTTGCCAGGTAAATAAGACAAATGTCATACTTATACAGTAGATAGGGTATTAGGGACCGTACATTTGCACTTGGGTGCATTATTACCCCAGATGTATACCTTGATGGACATTATAGGCCTAAGTGGAGCAAAACTGTACATTAGTACAGATTTTCTCTATAATGTGTAACATATTTTAAGCAATACAGACCTTCAGTAAGCACTACAGACCTACACTATAAATACCCACTCACATTATAAGGCCTACTCCAGGTCAGTACCAGTCACTGCAGAGTCCCTTCTGTGGCAGACTCCCTTATGCCAATACTGGTCTGCGCAAGAAAGTAGTCTCACAAGTGGAGCCACACACATAGCACATGCCTATAACCATTCATTTGTTGCAGTGTAACCCGCCCAGCCTAGCTGCATAGTACCAGGAAATTCTTAATAGGCATACAATTGTGGTCAGCACTATAAGTGGAATTGCATGAATGTTCCATGATTGAGACTCAGGTAGTGAGATTTGCTCACAGACAAAGTCCAAAAACAGTTGGTCAATTGTGAAACATCTAGGGAAACTGGATGGGTGCAACACTTTTGCTACAATAATGGACAGACAAGGAAAACTATTCTCTGAATATATGCAAAAGAGTCCTCTTTTTTTCTGCAGGGAACAGTAATGGTATAAAAGGGAATATATGGCTCAATTATATATCAGATACTAGGTATACAATAGATATAATTTTCCTGTTTTAGCATGGAACAGTAATGGTTTGGGAATACACAGTACAAATGCTTACCAGTGACAGAATGAAATACTAGGTGAATGACAGAATAGTAATGTGACACATGCCGAAAAATGTAATGATTTTAAATGATAGTAGAACAAGATGCACCAGTTTGTTATTATGTGGTTTAGTTCCAATATACTGTTGAAATGTGCATATTGTTTTATTTAATGTTGCTATACTCTTAATGTCTAAAAAATGTTATTGCAGTTTTGAAGAAGTTCTTTTCAATGAAACACTGGTTGCAAGGCTTCAAGCTAATTTGAACAGTGCAGTGTTGGAAACAATAAAATATATTGCTTTCTTCATGATAAATGGACTGATGTACCTTGCTTATTTGACATGAAACATGAGATGGACATGATCATTTTGTTTTGAAGGAGTGGGATGATAATGTTTTCAAATGTTGGAGTTTTATATTGAGTGAAATCAACTTGAAGGCATTGGAGTACTTTACGTCAGCACCATTTACGTTATAAAAGGACACATTCTTTTTTTTATTAGGCACAATGAGGTTAAGGGGCTGATTACGAGTTTGATGGACTGAGGACCCTCACGTTGACGGTGGTGGTCCGACCTCCAGCAGGCTGGCAAAGCAGCCTACCAAATTGTGAGTTTGGCTGTGGTACACACAGAAGACAGCCAGCAGTCCACTGGCACCGCCAGCCAGCACAAACTTTGGCAGTCATCTGGAGGAACAACCAGGCTGATGGAGACCATGTTTCTGATGTACCTATTAGGAGGTTGCACACCACCAATGTGACCACCGCAGTACAACCACTATGCATCAGGAGGTGAAAACAGACACAACAAAAGGGAGACACATCAACTGCTTCCAGGATACCCACACATACACTTCACGCACACTTCAGCCAGCACACATACACCACATGTCAATACCACACATATACGCAGGCAACACAGCACAGGCCCAGGGTCACAGTACACCACACAACATACAAACTCATAACAAGAACACAACAATTGTACAACTACAAATACACTTCATATACCCACACCCAACAATGGCCAGGGACTGGACACACATACAACACACATGTACATCCATGTATAAGGGAACACATCCAACACCACCATCAAACAACCCAGCAACTGACACACATACAATACACACACAGCACATCAGACCTATTATGCCATGTATAAAACACGCAGACACAAATAGTTCAGACACACAAAGTGACACATCACAACAACACTGGCACAGACGTGATGGTAGCAGCAAAACCATACATGGAAGGTGGCCCTTCAGACACCACACACCCTACCCTTGGGGGACAACAGCACTCTACACAAATTCACATACTGCTATATCAAAACATTAAGCAGCCAGCAGCACACACACACACAAATACTAGCACATAACCAATGTCAGCCAGGAGCAACAAAAACGTGGGCAAGGAAATGCCGGAAAAGATGTAACCTAAAAAACAACAAGTAGTTGGCTTTAAAGAGGTAAAACTGAAAACAATATGAAAGTCCAAGGCCATAGGCCAGTCCAAAAGCCTTTTATTGGCACCAAAGACACAAACTGGTGCCCCAATTTGACTCCTGACTGCCATGTAACCTCCACTGGTAGGGGCATCAAGGAGACAGGCAGGCCCCCCATGGATTATTGGGGGTGGTGGGGGAGGGAGAGTGGGTTGGTTTGAGATTAGGAGGGGTTGGTTTTGGTTTGGGAGGGGAAACAATTCTTGGGAGGGGTGGACTTCTTCTTGGAAGGGGCATGAGAGCTGGCGGGGGTAGGGGAGGCCTTGGAGGAGGAAGGGATGGCCTTTGTGAGGGGAAAAGCTCTGAAGGGGATATCACAGGGGGCAAGTAGGGAAAAGGTCAAGGTTACAAAGGAATATGTTTATTGACAGAAGGGGTGGATGAAGTTAAGGGTGTGTTTGTGGGAAGTGTGCTTGTGTGTGTTGGGTGCTTATTAGGTGGGTGAGTGAGGACGATTAGGTGTCTTGGGCTGAGGGGGTGGAGGTGCTAGGGGATGCCGTGTTGGGCGGGTGTCTGTTGGGGTGGTGGCTGCAGGTATGGTAGATGTGTTAAGTGTAGGGGTGTCAGTGGTTGTGGTGTCTGTGGGTGTGGTCACTGGGGTGGATGTCTGAGGGTCTCCTGGGATGGTGTCTGTGGGTAGGATAGGTGTGTTGGCTGGAGCAGTGTATGTTGGTATGGTGTCTGTAGGTGAGCCAGATGCATTGTCTGTGATGCTGGGGGTGGTGGTTTTGTCAGGGCAAGTCATGACTGTTACTGTGTCTGCAGGTGGATGTTGATTGTGTGCATGCTGGTGGTGTGTCTTGTGGTGCCTATGTTTGTATGCGCTTCTCTTGTCTATTGAGATGGATGCCTGACAGTCTGTTTGTGTACTTGGCTGGGTCAGAGAAGGGGGGATTTGGACTGGGAAGAGGAAAGTGGAGGGGGACAGTAGAGAAGGGGTCACTGGCTGAAGTCGCTGTGGAAGCCAGAGCCTGAAAAGATCTCTGTAGGCTAGCCATTGCACTGTGAATACCCTCCAGGATAGCATTGTTTTGTTGGACCTGGGTTCCCAGTCCCTGGTTGGCATTCACGATGGCGGACTGCCCCACAGAGATGCTTCTCAGGAGGTCAATAGCCTCCTCACTGAGGGTCAGCATGGCTAACAGTGGCGAGGGCAAAGGTGCCTGTGGCATAGGAGACGCCCACCATCTTGGTAGAACAGGGGTGGCAGATAGAGATAGTACTGGAGGGGTCTCCGATGGGTCCACCACCACTAGGGAGTGACTACTGGAGGAAGACTCTGAAGATGATGTTTCAGAGCTGGTCTCCCCCATGGCACTCCCCTTGTCTTCTGTGCCACTGGGTCCCTCGCTGTCTGTGGTCTCATGACCGGAGGTCCAGTGGCCAGAAGTTTCCACAATGGGCTTTGCTCCGTCTCTTTCACCTGCTGGTGCTGATGCTGAGAATAGATAGTGAAGTTTGGACATAACATATATGACATGCCATATTGTCAACTGAACCACGCATGTGGTGCCAGCAAAGTGGGAACATCATGTAACAGCACAATACAATGCATGTTTCCCAAATTTACAAATGTAACACACTAGAAAAGCAAGCTACCAGAAAACTAGAGTAGAAGGAATGAAGTAGAGGAACCACACTAACCATACCATGACTACGTGGCCATTCCACCCAATACAGGTGCCACATTCTGCACAACATAGTCAGGCAGTAGACAAGCAATGGATTCCCACTGTAAGGTACCATAGCAAATACAAAGATCCAATCCTTACCTCACAAATTCCTTGTCCTGATGTCATGTATCAGATATTAACATATGTTGCCAAGTAAAGGCAGGCAACCCTAGTGCAAACGAGCCATACCTTTATCAAGTGACATTGATTCAACCATATCACTATGGACACATAGCCTCATATGAGATATAAACATGTAACACCTGCCAAATGTTGGTTAAAGAGGTAGTACACATTTTACACACACATCCCTCAACTGTGATGTAGTAAGGAGTAACAATGGACTGTGGTCCAAAATATCTAGGATAAATGTCTCCAGAATACAAACAATAATAGTCATGCAAGAGCCAAGTAATCTCACACCAATGTCCCACGCACATTTAAAAGTTATTTTTGGTGTATGTATCAAATAGACTACTGTACTGTGCAGGTGGGAGGGAGTCCAATCTTGCAATTGCTAACATGAGTAATCAATTTGTTTCAGAATGAGAAGCAACATCCATACCCCGAGATCAGACATAGCAAGCTGGGCATCTGTCTGTGGAGGAAAACCAGAGGCAAAGCATAATTGATGCTAACATCACTGGACACCATCTTTGATACAACCCAACAGTCAGATCACACTTCCCAAACTACACACAGGTATATAGGAACTTCCACAAAAGCACCAAATAAGTTTATCCTCAGACATAAAGTGGCCAAACACCCTAGCCTCATGTGTAAAATCCTTCATAGCTACAGCAGGAACACATGACAAAATACAAATGATGATGCATGCATTTTGATGTCGGAATACACATATTGTTGATAAAGTACTGTCTGGGCCATAGCTGTGAGTGGACAAACATTTCCTATGTATCACACCCACAAAAGTATCCCAAGGACAACAAAAATGTGACAACTTTCTGCTATCAGGACATCAGTATGGCTACCACATGCTTACATCCCAAACAGACATAAGTGTTCCAGTAGAAATGGAGCACACAGGTATCCAACATGCATTTTGTCAACTCTGTTGAGACATCACACATGACAATGTACATTCCTCACTAACCGAGGGGAATTACCTTGCAACAGGTGTCAATATGTTAGCCATGTAAGTCATGTTATGATGGACATCCATGCATCACAGAATGAGGTGCTGCATCAGAAACCAACATACAATGGAGTTGACTTGCCCCTGTCCTGAATTGAAAAGACACATCAACATCTCCCCTGATACATAGAAGAGGACAGGGAGCAACAATCTACCCATCTTTCTACTGTGACATTAGGGTAGTAAAAGTAGATCACTGAAACATATAACACAGTAATATGTGCTCAATTCTGTGCTATAGGATGGAGAGGTCCCCATAGCTGAATACCAGGTCACAAACCCAAATGATTGGTCTGATAGCAATACATGGCTGTGCACATCAATGTGCACACAAAAGATCTGTGACACATGACACTTAGCACATTGTCAGATCTAGCATTCTGTTCCTCACTCAATCACCTGGTATGGGTCAAACATGAGTTAGGTCTGTACTTGCCCCCTTGTGGCTGCTGTGCTGCACTCAAATGCCCATCCAAATCTGTATAGGCCACCACCAAGATGCAGGCCTTTAGGGGGGTCATAGTTTGACGAGCACCCCGTCCTCATTGGGAGGTCAGCCCCAGCCTGTCCTCTGCAATCTTCTGGGCCCAGCATCTCAGGTCCTTCCCCCTCTTCCAACAGTGGGTGCTCCGGTGGCTGTGTTCCCCGAGGGTTCGCACCTTCTTGGCAATGGCTCGCCAAATCCCCTTCTTCTGACGGTCATTGACCTGCATGGATGCAAAAGACAAGATAGAAAATCATGTCCACAAGTCTCACACAAGAGCAGGCAGAATTACCTATAAGTCAGTCTAATGAGATAATAACAACCTGTCTTGAGCATCCTGTCCTCCTATTGCATTGGATAGGGGGACATTACTGTAAACACTCCCCATAAGGGTACCCATCACAACCACCAGCTCAACCCTTGCACTGACCAGTTAGAAAAGCAGTGTGTTTCGTGTGACATGAGCAATCAACATTGACCAGGAACACAATACAAAATATCACACCAAATGGCAAGTGACAGGTACATCAAATAGGAAACACTGCACACAAACATCCAGAATCCCTGATGATCACAAGCTGCTTATGGTCCCCACAGGACCGCTGAGTTCGAAATGAGGGCCAACACAAGATTGCCAATGGCCGAGCAAGATTGCCAATGGCCGAGCGGGTGGTGACTGTATAAACAATTATACATCACAAGACTTCATGTATCCCACAGACAATTGCCAATGGCTGTCGTTGTGCAGAGCTTAAGCCATGGAGTGTTATTAGCTGGCTTCAGTACAATACTACAACAAGCCCAGATTTGGCCACAGATGTATGTGCAGATACAGAAAGGGCACAAGTATGGGGACAAACCAGCACACAATATGCATTGACACCTCCTGCTGTCATGTTACCACATATGGGCACACATCAAGCACATCTAATGTTTGGATTTACCTGCTACCTCAGCTAACCATGTGCCTCATTCACAAGGTGGCTCAGGGAACACTCATTGCACACTCTCCACAATCTCTAAGGGCTCTAAACCTGTCACTTCACCTAGGTACATACCCAGTGTTAGAAATGGGGTCTTTGGTTGGGAGTCAGGTTAACTCCATGTCCAAGCAAGGACCCTCACTCTAGTCAAGGTAAGGGAGAATCACCCTCAGTTAACCCCTGCTCACCCCCTTTGTAGCTTGGCACAAGCAGACAGGCTTAACTTCAGAAGCCAGGTGAAAAGTATTTGTACCAACACACACAGTAACTTAGTGAAAACACTACAAAATGACACAACACAGGTTTAGAAAAATAGAGAATATTTATATAAACCAAACAAGACCAAAATGACAAAATTCCAACATACACAAGTCAAGTTAAACATTTTAAAAAAATAAGGGGGTCATTCCGACCCCAGCAGGTGGCGGGCGCCGCCCGCCGGGCGGAGACCGCCAAAAGACCGCACCGCGGTCAAATGACCGCAGCGGTCTTTCAGACTTTCCCGCTGGGCCGGCGGACGATCTCCAAGAGATCGCCCGCTGGCCCCGCGGGAAAGCCCCTGCAAAGAGGAAGCCGGCTCCGAATGGAGCCGGCGGATTTGCAGGGGTGCGACGGGTGCAGTGGCACCCGTCGCGATTTTCAGTGTCTGCAAAGCAGACACTGAAAATCTTTGTGGGGCCCTGTTAGGGGGCCCCTGCACTGCCCATGCGAGTGGCATGGGCAGTGCAGGGGCTCCCAGGGGCCCCACGACACCCGTTCCCGCCAACCTGTTCCTGGCGGTAAAAACCGCCAGGAACAGGATGGCGGGAAGGGGGTCGGAATCCCCATGGCGGCGCTACTGGATTCCCTGGGCCAGGGGTAAACCGGCGGGAAACCGCCGGTTCCCCTTTTCTGACCGTGGCTTTACCGCCGCGGTCAGAATGGCCCAGGAAGCACCGCCACCCTGTTGGCGTTGCTTCCGCGGTCGTTGGCCCTGGCGGTCGGTGACCACCAGGGTCAGAATGACCCCCTAAGAGTCTTAGGGGGTGATTCTGATTCTGGCGGGCGGCGGAGGCCGCCCGCCAGAATTCCGCCCCCATTATACCGCTCCGCGGTCAGAAGACCGCGGAGGGTATTATGAGTTTTTCCCTGGGCTGGCGGGCGGTCTCCAAAAGACCGCCCGCCAGCCCAGGGAAAAACTCCCTTCCCACGAGGATGCCGGCTCGTAATCGAGCCGGCGGAGTGGGAAGGTGCGACGGGTGCAGTGGCACCCGTCACGTTTTTCAGTGTCTGCAAGGCAGACACTGAAATACTTTGCGGGGCCCTCTTACGGGGGCCCCTGCCGTGCCCATGCCATTGGCATGGGCACGGCAGGGGCCCCCAGGGGCCCCGCGACCCCCCCCTACCGCCATCCTGTTCATGGCGGCTTTCCTGCCATGAACAGGATGGCGGTAGGGGGGGTCAGAATCCCCTCGGCGGCGCAGCAAGCTGCGCGGCCATGGGGGATTCCAAGGGCAGCGGAAAACCGGCGGGAGACCGCCGGTTTTCCTGCACTGACCGCGGCCAAAGCGCCGCGGTCAGAATGCCCTGCGGGGCACCGCCGGCCTGTCGCGGTGCTCCCGCCGACCCTGGCCCCGGCGGTCTTCAACCCCTTAATTCTTTTAAAAAACAGTGAGAACACTGTTAGAGTGAAAAAGTACCAGGGTAGCATCAAAATAACACCGCACGGGCGAGTGTGCATCGGAAAAGGCCAGCGATGCATTGATTGCTCACCCACAAGCGAGAGTGTGTGTCGTTCCACCTTGGGTCTGGTCGGCGTGCGTTGTTTTTCTTCTCCTGCAAGAGAGCGATGGGTTGATCTGGATGGGCACCTCGGGTCCGGGCAGGATTTTTGTTGTTTTTCTACACCCAGCGATGTTGCGTTGAAAATACGATTGCACAGTAAAACCAAAACCCGCGCCTCATGAGGTTTGTGTCGTTATCAGCCTCCGTTAGTGGGTATTGCATGTCATTTCTTCAGTCGTCTTGTGTCGATCTTCCATCTGCGATGTAGGAGGAGCATTGATTTCAGCCGCAAAGCCAGCAGCGCATTATTTCTCAGCTGCGTCATGGAAGGGGCATCGAAAATTTCCCTGCACGGTGGTCTGTGCATGGCTTTTCAGTCATGGCTGTCAGCTTAACCTTTCAAGGGCACAGGAACTGGATAGGGCACCACTTGGCAGAGCCGTAGTCTCAGCGCAGAGTCCAGTGCTGGCAGGGGAAGTCTTTGATGGCCCTGAGACTTCAACAACTAGGAGGCAAGCTCAGGTCAAGCCCTTGGAGATTCTCCACAAGCAAGAATGCACAACAAAGTCCAGTTTTTGTCCCCTTTCACAGGCAGAAGCAGCAACTGCAGGATAGCTCCACAAAGCACAGTCACCGGTAGGACAGCACTCCTCCTCTGCTCTTCTCCTTGGAAGAGGTTGCTCTTGATTACAGAAATGATCTAATTTTCAGGGGTTTGGGTGCTCTTCTCATACCCCTTTCTGCCTTTGAAGTAGACCTACTTCAAAGGAAAGTCTCTCTTGTTTGTGAGATCCTGCCTTATCCAGGACAGGCCCAAGACACACACCAGGGAGTTGGAGACTGCATTGTGTGAGGGCAGGCACAGCCCTTTCAAGTGTGAGTGACCACTCCTCCCCTCTCTCCTAGCACAGATGGCTCATCAGGATATGCAGGCTACACCCCAGTTCTCTTTGTGTCACTGTCTATAGAGAGGTGCAAACAGCCCGACTGTCAAACTGACCCAGACAGAGAATCCACAAACAGACAGAGTCACAGAATTGTTGAAACAAGAAAATGCCTACTTTCTAAAAGTGGCATCTTCAAACACAATCTCAAAACCAACATTACTAAAAGATGTATTTTTAAATTGTGAGTTCAGAGACCCCGAACTCCACATGTCTATCTGCTATCAAAGGGAATCTATGCTTTGGTCATATTTAAAGGCAGCCCCCATGTCAATACTATGAGAGAGATAGGCCTTGCAACAGTGAAACCCGAATTTGGCAGCATTTCACTGTCAGGACATATAAAACACAGTATGGCCCTCATTCTGACCCTGGCGGTCGGTGATAAAGCGGCGGCCAAGCCGCCAACAGGCCGGCGGTCTAAAATATGCAATTCTGACCCTGGCGGGAACCGCCAACACAGCCCGCCAACTTAACACTCCGACCGCCACAGCGGTACAAACAAACAGCGCGGCGGTTCCCGCCAACAGCCCGGCGGCAGACAAAGTACCGCCCACCCTATTACGACCCACCAATCTGCCACCTTTTCCGGGGCGGGAGCACCGCCGATAAGAACACGGCGGAAACAGACTACGAACGGGAAAACGCTCACCTCTACGCACTCCACGCGAGATTCCGGCAGTATGGAGCCAGAGTTACAGGTCATCCCCGCACTCCTATTCCTCCTCATATACCAGGAGCACGCCCGGCGGCGCGGAAGACATCGGTGAGTACTGCACCTACGACACAGGGGAGGGAAAAGATTACCGGCACACACCCACCCACCCACACCCACTACAACACACACATCAATGCATTCCCACAGATCACTGTCACAACCCACAAACCACCCCCCTCCGAAATAATGCAAAGACCAAAAGAAGAGATCATAAACGGGCAGATATATTTAAATATGTACGCCATTAATCCCAAAAAATAAATAAACTATGTACAAAATATATACAGCTACTAAATGTAGTCCAACCACTGTCCGTGGATCACAGGGGTCCTGTGCAAAGGGGCAAGGCCCAGTCCCACGACAAGAACTCCACGGAGAGAACACTGCAGGGGCATCAGAAAGAAAATAGGACAGGCACCTCAGGGGGAAGGGAAGGGGGGGCACCTCAGCCACTTGAGTACACGACGCCAGATCGACGAGGGGACTCTATGACCACTGGGCCATCCTGGGGAGAGCAAAGCCACAGTCCAAACAGTCCATACAGTGGGTGGCCTGCCCACTGGGCCATCCTGGGGAGAGCAAAGCCACAGTCCATACAGTCCATACAGTGGGTGGCCTGCCCACTGGGCCATCCTGGGGAGAGCAAAGCCACAGTCCATACAGTCCATACAGTGGGTGGCCTGCCCACTGGGCCATCCTGGGGAGAGCAAAGCCACAGTCCATACAGTCCATACAGTGGGTGGCCTGCCCACTGGGCCATCCTGGGGAGAGCAAAGCCACAGTCCATACAGTCCATACAGTGGGTGGCCTGCCCACTGGGCCATCCTGGGGAGAGCAAAGCCACAGTCCATACAGTCCATACAGTGGGTGGCCTGCCCACTGGGCCATCCTGGGGAGAGCAAAGCCACAGTCCAAACAGTCCATACAGTGGGTGGCCTGCCCACTGGGCCATCCTGGGGAGAGCAAAGCCACAGTCCATACAGTCCATAACAGACCCCACTGCCACTGGAGGAGGCAAGTTGGCCAGAGGACATCCTGCAGCCCTGCCCGAGATAGATCCTGCCCTGCCACGTCTGCCAAAGGGCCAGCGGTTCTTGCCCTGAAGGGCCCAGTTCAGCGGTTCTTGAGACGGCGGGGCCCAGTTCAGCGGTTCTTGCCTTGAAGGGCCCAGTTCAGCGGTTCTTGCCTTGAAGGGCCCAGTTCAGCGGTTCTTGCCTTGAAGGGCCCAGTTCAGCGGTTCTTGAGACGGCGGGGCCCAGTTCAGCGGTTCTTGAGACGGCGGGGCCCAGTTCAGCGGTTCTTGCCTTGAAGGGCCCAGTTCAGCGGTTCTTGAGACGGCGGGGCCCAGTTCAGCGGTTCTTGCCTTGAAGGGCCCAGTTCAGCGGTTCTTGCCTTGAAGGGCCCAGTTCAGCGGTTCTTGAGACGGCGGGGCCCAGTTCAGCGGTTCTTGCCTTGAAGGGCCCAGTTCAGCGGTTCTTGAGACGGCGGGGCCCAGTTCAGCGGTTCTTGCCTTGAAGGGCCCAGTTCAGCGGTTCTTGCCTTGAAGGGCCCAGTTCAGCGGTTCTTGCCTTGAAGGGCCCAGTTCAGCGGTTCTTGAGACGGCGGGGCCCAGTTCAGCGGTTCTTGCCTTGAAGGGCCCAGTTCAGCGGTTCTTGCCTTGAAGGGCCCAGTTCAGCGGTTCTTGAGACGGCGGGGCCCAGTTCAGCGGTTCTTGCCTTGAAGGGCCCAGTTCAGCGGTTCTTGAGACGGCGGACGGTCTATGGCCAACTGCTAAATGCCTGGTGGTGCCCTCCTGGGCAGCGGGGATGGTGCTCCTTCACTGCCCACCTGGGCTGTGGGTGGTGGGGCCCTCCTGGCCAGCTGGGCTGGGTCCTCCCTGGGCAGCGGCTATGGGGCTGGTGGGCTCTCCCGGGGCAGCTGTGCCGGTTCCTCCCGGGGCAGCGGCTATGGGGGTTGTGGGCTCCTCCTGGGCAGCAGGCCTGCTGCCTGACCTCTCCAACTTGCTGCCCTTGCCCTCCTTAGTCGTCGGCCTGTGGCCCTTTCCTCCCTTTGGAGCTGTGGCTGGTGACTGTCTCTGGGTGGTGTCCGGGGGAGATGTAGAAGGCGGGCTCCTGCGGCGCCCCTTCCGCCTTCTGCTCCTCTTCCCAGGGGGTGGGCTGGCTGTCCCCTTGCTGCTGGGCGAAGATCCAGACATGCGGGCTGGCGGGCTCCAATACCCCTGCACCCTTGTCAAGGGGGCTGCAGGGCTGGTGGTGGCTGAGGTGCTCTTCTTACCCCGACGAGAAGGAGGGGGGGGCTCAGGGTCAGGAAAGAAGTTAGTAGTGGCGAGGAAGAGCTTCTTGGGACAATGGAGAGTGGTAGGTACAGTGGGAATGGGAGTGGAGGGAGAGGATGTGGTTGTAGGTGAGTCACGTTTGCTGTCTTTGGGTGCAGGTGCAGGAGGGATAGGCTGTCGTGAGGTGGATGGCTGTTGGGTGGGTGGGTGGCTGCGTTTGTGTGGTGTGGAAGAGGGGGTGACAGACACAGTGGGAGAGGACACAGGGGACGTGTAAATGGCAGTGGGGGTGGTGACTGCACGTGTGCGGACTGGAGTGGAGGGTGTGCTGGTGATGGAAACACTGGCTGATGGTGAGGTGAATGGAGGTGTGAGTGTAGACGTCACAGGGAGGGAGGAGGGAGACGAGGAGGTGGGGGTCACAGAGGTGGTAGTGACTGTTGGCATGTCTGCATCGGAATGTTGCGTGTGTGAATGTCTGCGTGATCTGTGGTGCTTATGTTTGGATGAGCTTCTCTTGGGTGTTGAGGTGTGTGCAGGCTGGTCTGATGGTGTGGGTGGGACAGGCAGAGGAACAGGAGACTGGGAGGAGGGAGTTAGTAGAGGCAGGCAGGAGACAGGGACAATGGCTGCCGTCAGTGCTGAGGCCAGAGCCTGGAACGATCGCTGATGGGCAGCCTGACCCGAATGAATGCCCTCCAGGTACGCATTGCTGCGATGAACCTCCCTCTCCACCCCCTGGATGGCATTCAAAAGGGTAGTCTGCCCAACAATGAGCGTTCGGAGGAGGTCAATGACCTCCTCACTGAGGGCAGCGGGGGTAACAGGGGCAGGGCCTGAGGTGCCTGGGGCGAAGGAGATGCCCGGCTTCCTGGCAGAGCGGGCACGGGGTGAACGCTGAGGGGCTGCTGGGAGGGCGGAGATGGTGCACTGGGTGGCGGCTGTACCTGTAATGGCGGGGGGCACGGATGGTGCCACCCCCGCAAGGGAGCCCCCTTCCGAGGACGTGTCCGTGTCGCTGCAGGGTCCAGTCGTCCCCGTCGTGGAGCTCCCCTCGCCCTCCGTCTCACTGGTCCAGTCTGACTCTGTGGCATGGCCCTCCTGGGCCATGTGAGATGCAGCTCCCTCCTGCCCCGATGCCACTTCTCCTCCGCCTGATGATGCTGATGCACACAAGCACAGAAAGACAAACAAAAAGGGGGGGGGAGAGAGAAATAAAGGGATATTGATTACATGGATCTCCGGTACAGTTAGCGGACATGACAGACCCAGATGCCCCCTGCACTAAGTTGCGCACTTGGGGTCCGCTACGCATTCCGTGGAACATGCCCTACACGCCTAGAGTTGACAACTGCACCCATGGATGACACGGCCCAGGGATGGCTGTACTGACAAACTACTGAGGGTGGTGGCTGGGGACACAGGGGCTTACGGGGGTGCCCAGCCTACAGATATCGCCCTGGCCTAGGGGGACCCCCAGCCCTCCTCCCCCACCCAGACACCTCCACTGCGCGACAACAGAGTAGATAATGCTTGTACTCACCCCCTTGTGTCTGCTGTGCTGCCGTCACGCGCCCATCCAATTCAGGGTAGGCCACCGCCAGGATCCGGAACATCAGGGGGCTCAGTTGACGGCAGGCACCCCGCCTACGTTGGGAGGCCATCCCCAGCAGAGACTCAGCGGTCTTCTTGGTCCCGCGGCGGATGTCCTCCCTCCTCTTGCGGCAGTGGGTGCCCCGTCGATGGTGGACCCCCAGGGCCCGGACTTCCTTGGCGATGGCACGCCAAATCCCGATCTTCTCATGGGCGTGGACCTATGTGACACGTACAGGGAGGGAGAAATACCACGTTCAAGTTACTCAGCATTTTCCTTTCCAGTGGCCCAACGCCCCCATCCCCGCCAGGCCCCCCGCCAGGCCCCCCGCCATGCCCAACATGCCCCCCATCCCCGCCAGGCCCCCCGCCAGGCCCAACATGCCCCCCATCCCCGCCAGGCCCCCCGCCATGACCAACATGCCCCCCATCCCCGCCCGGCCCCCTGCCAGGCCCCCCGCCATGCCCAACATGCCCCCCATCCCCGCCAGGCCCCCCGCCAGGCCCCCCGCCATGCCCAACATGCCCCCCATCCCCGCCAGGCCCCCCGCCAGGCCCCCCGCCATGCCCAACATGCCCCCCATCCCCGCCAAGCCCCCCGCCAGGCCCAACATGCCCCCCATCCCCGCCAGGCCCCCAAGCCAGCCAGTGGCCCCAAATCCAGATTGAATTAAACTCACTTGTTGGTCTGGAGGACCGTAGAGTAGCGCATACTGGGGGAGGACCCCATCCACAAGTTTCTCCAACTCCTCTCCAGTGAAGGCAGGGGCCCTTTCCCCAGTCGCAGCAGCCATTGTCCCTTCCAGACCGAGGTCACAGCAACACTTGCAGTATAGGTCCTCTCCTGTGAAAGTTCAAGTCGCAAGTGGATAAGTAGATAGAAAATGGCGGTCACGTCCGCGGCGGTGCGTACCGCGGCGGTGCGTCCCGCCACCGCCGGCGCCCTTCGCCATTGGCTCCTGAAACCCATAGGCTTCAATGTTAACCAATGCGGCTTCGCGCCGCGGTCTTCGCCCGCCGCCCGCCGCGGTGTGCCACGCCAGCGCATTGACCTCACATCCCATTGTCACACTTCACAGGTCAGGCACCCGCCATTTCCAGGGCCCACATGGCTCAATTTCAACTGCGTCACACAGGCCTAGGCCTTGCATAGCCACTCAGACACGCCATTCACTGCATAGAGAATCGTATACTGTGCTAGCTGTGAGTACGTACCTGTGGGTTGCCTGACTGTGTGCTCCATGTTGTCCTTCCTAGGCACCGTCCGCTGGGTTGGGCGAGGAGACGGATGAATCCTCCCGTGTACCGACCGCTGGTGGACCTGTCGACAATGGAAGAACGCCACATTATCCTGACCTACCGTCTTAACCGTGCCACTATCCATTAACTGTGTGCCCAGCTGGAGCCCGACCTGATGTCCCCCATCCGCCAACCCACAGGGATTCCCCCTCTGGTGCAGGTCATGTCAGTACTACATTTCTTGGCAAATGGGTCATTTCAGACAACCGTGGGAATTGCTTCCGGGATGTCTCAGCCCATGTTTTCAAAGGTGTTATCCAGAGTGTTGTCTGCCCTGATGAAATCCGTGAGGAACTACATCATTTTCCCTGAGGTGGGCGAATTGGCTACAGTGAAGGGGGATTTCTACGCCCTTGGACATATTCCCAACGTAATTGGTGCCATTGATGGGACCCATGTGGCTTTGGTTCCCCCAAGAGACAGGGAGCAGGTGTACAGGAACAGAAAAAGTTACCATTCAATGAACATCCAGGTGGTGTGTTTGGCTGACCAGTACATCTCGCATGTAAATGCCAAATTCCCAGGGTCAGTGCATGACGCCTACATCCTCAGGAATAGCAGCATCCCTTACGTGATGGAACAGCTACAGAGACACCGTGTATGGCTAGTGGGGGACTCTGGGTACCCCAACCTGTCGTGGCTACTGACCCCAGTAAGGAATCCCCGGATCAGGGCAGAGGAACGGTACAATGAGGCCCATGGGCGTACTAGGAGGGTGATCGAACGCACCTTTGGCCTCCTAAAGGCCAGGTTTCGCTGCCTGCATATGACAGGTGGATCCCTAATGTACTCACCTAAGAAGGTGTGTCATATCATCGTGGCCTGCTGCATGCTTCACAACCTGGCTTTGCGCCGCCAGGTGCCTTTCCTGCAGGAGGATGGTCGAGACGGTGGTGTTGTGGCAGCGGTGGAACCTGAGGAGAGTGACGAGGAGGAAGACGACGGGGCTGAAACAGACAACAGGGACAGAATCATTGAACAGTACTTCCAATAGGACACAGGTAACATTTCAAAGATAATTTAGTAAATGTTAACTACTCTGCAGCATCTCTGCTGCCTGTCTATTTGCCCCAGTGTATGATGACTGAGTTTTGGCTTTTCCCTCCCTATTTCAGATCTGGGGTCCCCACTACGAGTCCTGTGCTTCGTTTCCCCATGGACTACAGCTTTGTGGCAGCTGTTTGTTGACTTCACCATGTACAAGGACATATTTGCACTGTCATGTCAATTACAATCTATTGAAATCACAGCCAGACTCCTGATATTTTGGTGCAAAATAGGTGTTTATTGAAGTGCTCAAAATGGGATGGGTGGTTTCAAGTGGGTGGGGGCTATGGTGAAGGAATGTCCATGGCAGAGTCCAGAGTAACAGTCACACAGGTGCATTGTCCAGAGACGTGTGGAGAGATGGAGCATGGGCAGTTCGAGGATGGACAGGGTGACAATGTGGGACAGTGGGATGACATCAGGTGGTATCCATTGCTGGCGGGGGTCTTGACATCCTACTCTGTCTTGCGAGATCTCAGGGCCCTCTTGCGGGGTGGTTCTTCTCCTGCAGGAGGTGGGGGTCTGGTGGGCTGCTGCTGTGCGGGGGCCTCCTGTCCACTAGCGCCGGCGGAGGTGGATGGCTGTTCTTGGTCCAGGCTAGTGGCAGGGGCCCTTGGGTGTTGTTCAGTGTCCGCCCTGCTGTTTACGAGGTCCTGCAGCAGCCCTACCATGGTAACCAGGGTGGTGTTGATGGCTCTGATGTCCTCCCTGTACCCCCAATAGTGTTCCTCCTGCAGCACCTGGATCTCCTGGAACCGGGCCAGTACCGTCGCCATTGTCTCCTGGGAGCAGTTGTATGCTCCCATGATGGTGGTGAGGACCTCGTGGAGAGTGGGTTCCCTGGGCCTCTCCTCCCCCCCCTGTCGCACAGCTGCCCGCCGAGTTGCCCTGTTTCCCTGGGCCTCTGCCCCCTGGCCGGTGTGCCCACTACCACTGCCCCCAGGTCCCTGTTGTTGTTGGGGTGGTGGGTTATCCTGGGTGCCCTGTAGTGGTAGACACACCGCAGATTGACGCGCCCTGGAGACAGAGGCATGGGCCCGCTGGGTGGGAGCTGTGCTGGTGTTCCCAGAGGGGTTAGGGTCTATAGTGGCCTGTGCCTGTGTGAGGGGAACCGACTGTCCAGAGGTCCCCGATGGTCCGGGCTGGTCATCGGTGTCCAGATCGACAGAGCTGCTGTCATCGCTGACGGCCTCTTGGGTGGGGGGTGTGGATAATTCTGGCCCCTCCGCCGCGGTGTGTTGACGGTCGGGTCCTGCAGGGGTATAGAGGTATGGTTATAGTTTCAATGTGTGGCATATGGGTGTATCTGTGGGTTCCCGTGTCCCCAAGTGCTGGCATTCGTGTGTGGGTGCTTTTGTGAGGGTGGCTTGTGGGGGGGATGTGTATATGCATTGGGCATGCTTTGGTGATGGGTGTCCATGCTTAGTGGACGCATGCAGGACTAGGTTTTGGGATGTGTGGGTTGTGATGGTGAGACATTGGCGGGGAATAGGTGTGCTGGGGGTGGGGGTGAGGATGGTGGTGGGGGTGAGGATGGTGGTGGGGGTGAGGGTGGGGGTGAGGATGGGGGTGGGGGTGAGGGTGGGGTTCGAGGATGGGGGTGAGGGTTGGGGTCTGATTTGGCATGCAGGTGGGGGGGAAGCAGTATTGAAGCTTCAACTTACCAGTATCCATTCCTCCGCCGACTCCTGCGAGGCCGTCAGGATGCAGGATGTTCAAGACTTCCTCCTCCCATGATGTGAATTGTGGGGGTTGAGGTGGGGGTCCTCCGCCAGTCTTCTGCACGGCGATGTTGTGCCTGGATACCATGGAACGCACCTTCCCCCGTAGGTCGTTCCATCGCTTCCTGATGTCTTCCCGATTTCTGGGGTGCTGTCCCACTGCGTTCACCCTGTCGACAATCCTCTGCCATAGCTCCGTCCTCCGGGCAATGCTGGTGTATTGTATCTGTGTGCCGAACAGCTGGGGCTCTACACGAACGATTTCCTCCACCATAACCCTGAGTTCTTCGTCTGTGAAGCGGGGTTGTCTTTGGGGTGCCATGGGGTGGTGTGTATGATGTGTGGGGTGGAGTATGTGTATTTAAGTGAGTTGAGTGTGGTGGTGTGTGTTGTTTTGTGTGTGGATAGTGTGTGGGTGATGGTGTTGAGTGGCTGTGGCTGTTATGTTTTGGATGCTGGTGTCTCGCTCTTGTCTTCTTTACGAATTTTTAAGCGTAGGGGTTTGTGGGTGATGTGGGTGGGTGTTTTATATTGTATTGTGTGTGTGGGAGTGGTGTGTGTATGTGTATCAGGTGTGTGGGATTCAAATCGTCCAATGTGGGTGAGTTTTGTTCGTTTGTGTGTATTCTGACCGCGCCGGTGTGTCCCGCCAATGGAATACCGCGTTTGAATGACCGCCGCGTGGATTCGTGGGTCGTAATGGCATGGGCGTATTTCTGTTGGCGTGGCGGTGGAGGTTTGGTCACCTCCACCTTTCCGCCCACCGCTGGTCTGGCGGTCTGTTGTGGCGGTCGGATTTTCGGAGGTTTGCCTTCTGCGGGTCAGAATGACCGTGGCGGGTTTCCGCGACCGCGGCGGGATTATGGAGGATTTCTGACCAGCGGTAGGCGCCTTTTACCGCCGAGGTCAGAATGACCACCTATATGTCCTACCTTAAACATACACTGCACCCTGCCCCTGGGGTTACCTAGGGTCTACCTTAGGTGTGTCTTACATGTAAGAAAAGGGAAGGTTTAGGCCTAGCAAGTGCGTACACTTGCCAACTTAAATTGGCAGTTTAAAACTGCCCACACAGACATTGCAGTGGCAGGTCTGAGCCATGTTTATAGAGCTACTAATGTGGGTGAAACAACCAGTGCTGCAGGCCCACTAGTAGCATTTGATTTACAGGCCCTAGACGCCTCTAGTGCTCTGCACTAGGAACTTACCAGTAAATCAAATATGCCAATTATGGAAATCCAATCACACATACATTTGATATAGGAGCACTTGCACTTTAGCACTGGATAGCAGTGGTAAAGTGCCCATAGTAACAAAAACAGCACATATCAACAACCTAGGAAACAGAGGCAAAAAGTCAGGGGAGACCATGCCAAGGAGGCCAAGCCTAACACCGAGGAGCTCAACCATTTAAGAACACTGATAGCACTTTCAGGGCTTTAAGGACACAATCTGAGATTTTGCCCATAAGCCTAGGCTAAATAAGGAAAAGATTAGAAGTGCTGCAGAAACACATGTGCACATGGTGCTCTTACCTGCTCCTCTGGTGTAACATAGAACTGTCTATACAGGGATAAGACCTTCTCCACAGGCTTCTCCAGCTCTTCTGGTGAGAAGGCAGGCACCCTATCACCTGTAGAATGTGGCATGATTGCTCCCAGTGGCAGTACACAGCAGCTCAGGTCGTGGGGGTCTTGCTGTGTCAGGAGTCATGTAAGAGATGAAGCAGGAGATGCTGGTCACATCCACCATGTACGTGACTGTCACCACCAGTGGAAACTGCCATTGGCCAAAGATCACCACAGGCAGCAATGTTATTTAATGGCAATGTCCGCCACAGTAACATCCGCCTTCCACCATGACGAAGTTCACTGGCAGTCGCAGTCATTTTCTATTGTCCGGTGTAGTAGGTCAGGCAGTCACCATTTTGAAGTCTTTCGATGGTCAGAAAAGGTAATTTTTTGATCCGTCACAATGAGGAAAATGATTCTACGGTGAAATAATCATTATTGCTTACATTTTTTGAAGATGCATATTCATCCTGATCGTAAGGATCATGTTGTCATGTTGTTCTGCTAATTTCAACATATAATTGGTTGTGCAGTCACCACCCTCTTGGCCATGGGCAATGATGTGTTTTGGACATTTAATCACAGGCATTATGGCCCTCATTCTGACCCTGGCGGTCTTTGACCGCCAGGGCGGAGGACCGCGGGAGCACCGCCGACAAGCCGGCGGTGCTTCAATGGGGATTCCGACCGCGGCGGTAAAGCCGCGGTCGGACCGGCACCACTGGCGGGGTCCCGCCAGTGTACCGCGGCCCCATTGAATCCTCCGCGGCGGCGCAGCTTGCTGCACCGCCGCGGGGATTCTGACCCCCCCTACCGCCATCCAGATCCCGGCGGTCGGACCGCCGAGATCCGGATGGCGGTAGGGGGGGTCGCGGGGCCCCTGGGGGCCCCTGCAGTGCCCATGCCACTGGCATGGGCATTGCAGGGGCCCCCGTAAGAGGTCCCCTAAATGTATTTCACTGTCTGCTGCGCAGACAGTGAAATACGCGACGGGTGCAACTGCACCCGTCGCACAGCTTCCACTCCGCCGGCTCGATTCCGAGCCGGCTTCATCGTGGAAGCCTCTTTCCCGCTGGGCTGGCTGGCGGTCTGAAGGAGACCGCCCGCCAGCCCAGCGGGAAAGTCAGAATTACCGCCGCGGTCTTTCGACCGCGGAACGGTAACCTGACGGCGGGACTTTGGCGGGCGGCCTCCGCCGCCCGCCAAGGTCAGAATGAGGGCCTATGTGATGTCAGTATCACATAGTCTCACTGACGTTTTAGTTTATATGCACATCTCTCCTTTGAAGTAAGGGAATGACATGTAACTACTGTGCCACTTTTACTATTGGTATGTGCTGTGTATCATGTTTTCACTGTATCAAATGGCATGTCACAGTTTTTATGCAACACATTTAGGGCCTGATTCTAACTTTGGAGGACGGTGTTAAACCGTCCCAAAAGTGGCGGATATACCACCTACCGTATTACGAGTCCATTATATCCTATGGAACTCGTAATACGGTAGGTGGTATATCCGCCACTTTTGGGACGGTTTAACACCGTCCTCCAAAGTTAGAATCAGGCCCTTAGTGTCGCTTACAAGGGACACAATGAGTGATTGACATACTTTCTTATTTTCTCTCACATAGCTACCCTGGAACGAAAAGGCTTGCAGACCCTGTTAAATAGACATGTCATACAGATTTACAGCCTGGATGGGCAGAAAATCAAGGATCTCTGTCATCAGTTGGAGCCAGATCTGATGCTTGTTATCAGTCATCCAAATTGCATAAAACCCATTGTTCAAGTCATGTCAGTGCTGGACTTCCTGGCCACAGGCTCCTTACAAAGTACAGTGGCTCTAACTGAAGGGATGTCCCAGTCTATGTTCAGTCTGGTCTTAAATGATGTACTCTCCACAGTGTTGAAAAACATAGACAGCTACATCTGATTTCCACAAAGTGAGCATTTTGCCCATGTGAAGGCAGAGTTCTATGGTTTGGCACACATCCAACTTGTAGTGGGAGCCATTGATGGTACACATGGAGCCTTGGTTCCCCCACATGCCAATGAACAGGTCTATCGTAGCAGGAAGAACTTCCACTTCATAAATGTCAATGGAGTTTGTTTGGCGGAACTCTACATTTTGCAAGTATGTGCAAGGTACCCAGGTTCAGTCCATGATGCCTTCATCATGCAGAACAGCGCTATCCCGCAGCTGATGCCACAACAATACCCAGAGAGGGCCTGGCTGGTTGGTATGTTACATATGTCTTGTGTGTCTGTATGCTATGTCTGCTGCCAAATGTGATAATGCCATGGCTCATGTTTGCACACATGTCACAATTCCTTACAGGGGACTCTGCCTACCCAAACCATCCCTGGTTGTTGACACCAGTGAGGAACCTTACCATACGAGGGGAAGCCCACTTCAACGAGGTCCATGAAAGGACAAAGCATGTCATGGAGCAGGCTCTTGGTGTCCTGAGGGGAAGATTCTGCAGCTTCGATACGTCTGGTGGCGCCCTCCTCTATTCTCCAGCTAAAGTGTGTCTGCTGCATGCTCTGCAACCTTGCCCTGGGCTGACAGACCCCATACATCCCAGATGAGAGGGAGCTAGCAGTTTCACCAGGTGAGAATGCAGATATGTTAAGTGAGGATGACAGTGATGAAGATGAAGGTGGAGACATGCAGGCAGATCTCATCAATCAATACTTCACCTGAGTGTAAGTATGTGATGTTCTTTAATTTCACTAACTCCTTGGGGTACTGTAGGGGTCAGGATTGGTTGAATAGTGTCCCTCTGTGACCATCAGACAGGACATTTGATGCTATGGTGTATACAGCTCGGGTGTTCTGGCAAGTTTAGACTTGGTGTTGGACTTGGGCTCCCATGAGAATCTCCTTCGTTTGGAGAAGTCCAAATGTACAATCAAAGGAACAACAATATTTGGAACACAGTTTTCTATCTCATTTACGCCTTTACCTGCCTAGACGCCTTGTTAATCTCTTTTCTCTTCCAGTTCTCTTCACATGTGGGCATTTCTGAGTTGTGTCAATGGCAGGTGGCTTTAGCTGGTCTGACATGTGAAGTGGACGTGGATTGATCCAGTTACTGTGTTACATTTTTTGGGATATATGAGTCCCATGTTCAGGCTACCAGGACAATGGGATGGCAGAGATCGTTGCAACAAAATGGACCATTTTGCCATTGTATGTAGGTCCAATGGTATCATGAGTGTGATTATGGCCCTCATCACAACATTGGCGGTAAATACCGCTTACTGCTGTACAGAAGACCGCCAACATACCGCAGCGGCCGCGGCATTCCGCCACAGCTATTATGACCCACAGCAAGGAATCCGCCAAAATTCAGACACCCACACAAGTCTGCCACACCAAAGGTCAGTGATAAACTGGCGATACCAAAACCTCCACCCTCACGCCAACAGAAATACGCCCACACTATCACGACACACGAATCCACGTGGCGGTCTTTCAACTGCGGTATTCCATTGGCGTACACACCGTCGCGCTCAAAATACACACACATTTACAAAACACAACCACATTGGACAAATCGAAATGCACACACCTGATACACATACACACACCACTCCCACACACCCAATACAATATAAAACACACACCCACATCACCCACAAACCCCTACGACCACAATTACCGAGAGAAGGCCAGAAAGAGGCACTATAAATAACTATCAAGCATCCACAGGCACACAATACCATCACCCACATTACTTCCACGCACCTCACACAACACACCACTAAATAACACCCCACTTATCACTACACACACACCACCACACACATCACCCACACCACCCCATGGCACAGCAAAGACACCCCAGGTTCTCAGAGGAGGAGCTCAGGGTCATGGTGGAGGAAATCGTCCAGGTAGAGCCACAGCTATTCAGATCACAGGTGCAGCACACCTCCATTGCTAGGAAGATGGAGCTATGGCGAAGAATAGTGGACAGGGTCAATGCAGTGGGACAGCACCCACGAAATCAGGATGACATCAGGAAGAGGTGGAACGACCTACTGGGGAAGGTGCGTTCTGTGGTCACAAGACACCACCTTGCGGTTCAGCAAACTGGCGGCGGACCCCCACCTCCTCCCCCACAACTAGCAACATGGGAGGAGCAGGAGCGATTCTGCATCCTAAGGGCCTCGCAGGAGCAGATGGAGAAATGGACTCTGGTAAGTCAAAGCTTTACTATTACATCCCCCACCCTACCTGCATGCCATCACATGCCCCCACCCTCACCCTCACCCCCACCTCTCCTACCCCCCACAAATGTCCCACTATCACAACCCACCCATCCCAACACCAAGCCCTGCATGCAACAACAAAGCATGAACACCCATCACCAAAGCATGGCCACTGCACATACCCATACACCCCCCGAAACCACCATCACACAAGGTCGAACACAGGAATGCAAGCACTGGGGTACACGGACGCCCACCTATTGCACACCATGCCAAACACAGATGTAATAAACATCCTTTTATACCCCTGAAGGACCCCTACCCAACGTCACCGGACAGGAGAGTCCACACATGTCCACACCACCAACAGAAGAGGCCCACAGTGATGACAGCAGCTCTGTCCAACTGGATCTAGATCACCAACCCGGCCCATCGGGGACCTCTGGACAGTCGGTTCCCCTCACACAGTCACAGGCCACTACAGATCTTCCCCCCTCTGGAAACACCAGCACAGCACCCACCCAGCGGGCCCATACCTCTGTCCCCAGGACACATCAAGCAGCAGTGTGTCCACCACTACAGGGAACCCAGGCTAACCCACCACCCCAACAACAACAGGGACCTGGGGGCAGTGGTAGTGGGCACACGGTTCAGGGGACGGAGGCCCAGAAACACAGGGGAACTGGGAGGGCTGCTGTGCGACAGGGGGAGGACAGGCCAATGGAACCCACTCTCCACGAGGCCCTCTCCTCCATCATGGGAGTCTACCACCATTCCCAGGAGACGATGGCAACGGTACTGGCCAAGTTTCAGGAGACCCTGCGCCTGCAGGAGGAACAGTATTTGGGCTTCAGGGAGGAACTCAGAGCCATCAATTCCACCCTGGGCACCATCATAGGGGTGCTGAAGGAAGTACTCAACACCAGGAGGGACACTGTGGCACAACATGGGGCCCCTGACACTAGCATGGACAATGAACTGCCCACCACCTCTGCCGGCGCTAGTGGACAGGAGGCACCGCCACAGGACCACCACACCAGCACCCCACCCCCTCGAGAGGGAGAACCACCCCACAAATGGTCACTGAGATCCAGGACAAAGACAGAGAACGAAGCCAAGACCCCCACCAATAAATGAGACCACCCTGACTGTCCCAACTTGTCACCCTGTCCATCCTCAAACTGCCACAGCTCCACTTCCTATGCCCATTTGGGCAATGCACCTGTGAGACTATTAGATTGGACTCTGCCATAGACATTCCTCCACCATCACCCCTCACCATTTTACAACCCCCTCCAATATTGAGCACTTAAATAAACACCCTTGAAGCACAAAACAATCTGGAGTCAGTTTGTGATTTCGAAATAATGCATTAGCAAATACAGTGGCAAAATGCTCTTTCAATTGTAATGTTAACATACCTATGTCACACAGCTCTAGTCCATGAGGAAACAAAGCAGATGTCACACTGTGGGACACACATCTGTGAAATCGTAAGGGAAAGTGACAACTCAGTGACCATAGACTCGGTGAAAACGACAGACAGCAGAGAGGTAGTAGTGTTAAAGTACATGTGGTAGGCAGGTTTGTATTCTTACCTGTGTCTCACTGGAAATATTGCAGGATCACCGAGTTCCTGTTGTCCATGTCCTCTTCCTCTGCTTCCTCATCTTCACTTTCCACAGACTCCACAGCTGCAACAACACCACCATCTGGACCATCCTCCTGCAGAAAAGGCACCTGTCATTGCAAAGCTAAGTTGTGAAGCATACAGCAGGCCACGATGATCTGGCACACCTTCTTTGGTGAGTAGAATAGGGATCCACCTGTCATATGGAGGCACCTGAACCTGGCCTTCAGGAGGCCGAAGGTCCGCTCTATTATCCGCTGAGTTCGCCCTATGGGCCTCATTGTAGCGTTCCTCTGCCCATGTCCTGGGATTTCTCACTGGGGTCAGTAGCCATGACAGGTTGGGGTAACCAGAGTCACCTGCAAATGGCGAGGGACAACTGCTAGACACACACTAACCTGTAGGGATATCCCCAGACCCAGACAACCATTCCCACTGACTTGCTTCCAGGTGCTCACCTAATAGCCACACACGGTGCCTCTGGAGTTAACCCATCACATAAGGGATGCTGCTATTCCGCAGGATGTAGGCGTCATGCACTGAGCCAGGGAACTTGGCATTCACATGGGAGATGTACTGGTCTGCCAAACACACCATCTGCACATTCATGGAATGATAACTCTTCTGGTTTCTGTACACCTGTTCACTCCTGCGGGGGGAACCAAAGCCACATGGGTCCCATCAATGGCACCTATGACGTTGGGGATATGTCCCAGGGCATAAAAGTCTCCTTTCACTGTAGGCATATCCTCCACCTGAGGGAAAACAATGTAGCTCCGCATGTTCACCAGGGCAGACAACACTCTGGACAACACGTTGGAAAACATAAGCTAGGACATCCCTGATGCTATGGCCACTGTTGTTTGAAATGACCCACTTGCAAGGAAATGGAGCACTGACAGCACCTGCACTTGAGGGGGGATTCCTGTGGGATGGCGGATAGCTGACATCAGGTCTGTCTCCAGCTGGGCACACAGTTCCTGGATTGTGGCATGGTCAAGCCTGTAGGTGATGATCACATGTCTTTCCTCCATTGTCGACAGGTCCACCAGCGGTCTGTACACCGGAGAATGCCGCCATCTCCTCACATGTCCCAGCGGACGGTGCCTATGAAGGACAACAGCGAGCACAGAGTCAAACAACTCAGAGGTACGTACCCACAGCTTACACAGAACACAAATCATAATCCGAAAATTGGCCTGTATGTGTGTTGAGGCTAGGCCTAGGTATGTGTGACACAGTTAAAAATTAAGCCACATGGGCCCCTGAAACGGCAGCTGCCTGATCTGCAAAGTGGGACAATGGGATGTGAGGTAACTGCACTGGCGTTGTACACCGTTGCGGTAGGCAGTCGAAGACCACGGCGCAATGCTGCATTGGTTAACATTGGCCCCTATGTGTCCCAGGAGCCAATGGCGATGTACGCCGGCGGCAAGGGTACGCACCGCCGCGGACATGACCGCCATTTTCAATCTGTTCAATCACTCGATACCTGATCTTCGACAGGAGAGGACCTACACTGCGAGTGCTGCTGTGACCTCGGTCTGGATGAGATAATGGCTTGTGCGTCTGGGGAAAGGGCCCCTGCCTTCACATCGGAGGAGTTGGTGAAACTCGTGGATGGGGTCCTCCCCAGTACACGCTACTCTGCGGTCCTCCAGACAAACAGGTAAATACACTGGGAGCTTGCTGTATGGGCTATGCCTGTGTGGAGTGGGGTGGATGAAAGATGGGGGGGGAGATTGAGGCGTGCATGAAACGACGGTGAGTGCATGTGCATCATGGCAAGGGTAGGGATGGGGGCCAATGACTGTGACGGTGCATTTGGTAATAACTTTTCTTTTCACCCTGTACAATTCATGTAGATCAGCGCCCCATTAATGCATGTGAATGAATGGGCCACATGGCCAGAGTAGGGAGGGGGCCACTCACATCGACGGTGCAGTTGGTAATGACTGTTCCTCTTCCCTTTGTGCATGTCATGTAGGTCTGCGCCCACCAGAAGAGGGACATTTGGCGTGCCATCACCAAGGACGTCCGGACCCTGGGGGTCTACCACAGACGGAGCACCCACCTCCGTAAGAGATGGGAGGACATACACCGCTGGAGGAAGAAGACGGCGGAGGCCCAGCTGGGGATGGCCTCCCAAAGTGGGAGGGGTGCCCATCGCACCATGACCCCCCTGATGTTCAGGATCCTAGCGGTGGCGTATCCGGAGTTCGATGGGCGCTTGAGGGCATTACAGCAGCCACAAGGGGGTGAGTACACTCTCATTTTGCTGATTTTGCGCGCAGTGGAGGTGTCTGGGTAGGGGAGGTGGGCTGTGGGTTTCCCTAGGCCAGGGCGAGTTTAGTAGGCAAGGTCCCCTTATTCCGGCAGACCCTGTGGCACCCCACCCCACCTGTGTACAGTGGCAAGTACACCTAGTCAGGCTCCTGTGTCATCCATGTGTGCAGATGTCATCCATAGCCTTGTAGGCCATGTCCCAGGGATTTAACAGTGGAGCCCAAGTGCACGGCGTAGTGCAGGGGGCTTCTGTGTCTGTCGTGTCCACCAACGGTAGCGGTAATGCATGCACTCAACATGTCTTTCTTCTGTCGCCCCCCCATTTTTGTGGTCTCCCTGTTGTTGTGTGCATTAGCATCATCAGGTGGAGAAGCAGTGGCACCGGAGCAGGAGGGAGCTGCATCCCACATGGCCCTAGAGGGCGAGACAACGGACTCAGAGTTCACCAGTGGGACGGAGGGCAAGGGGAGCTCCACGGCGGGGACAGGAGCTGACAAGAGTGATGCGGAGTCGTCCTCTGATGGGAGCTCCCTTGTGGTGGCGGCAACATCTGTGCCCCCTGCATCTACAGGTACAGCAGCCACCCCCCCTACCAGCACCGCCCACCCAGAACCCCCTCAGCCTTTGCCCCATGCCCGCTCACCCAGGAGGGTGGGCATGACCTTCGCCCCAGGCACCTCAGCCCCTGCCCCAGTCACCCTTGCTGCCCTCAGTGAGGAGGCCATTGACCTCCTCCGGTCCCTCACTGTTGGGCAGTCTACCATTTTGAATGCCATTCAGGGTGTAGAAAGGCAGTTGCAACAAACAAATGCATTTCTGGAGGGCATTAATTGTGATCAGGCGGCCCTTCAATCGAGCTTTTCAGACTCTGGCCTCAGCACTGATGGCAGCCATTGTCCCTGTCTCTAGCCTCCCACCTCCAACGCCCTCCACCCAGACCCAATCCCCTCTACCTCAGCCTATCCCAAGAACACCTTCAGACCAGCATGCACACACGTAAACACACAAGGGAAGCTCAGGCAAACATAAGCACCACACATCCCACAGGCACTCACGCAAGCATCACACACATTCAGACACACCAACATCCACTGCCTCCACTGTGTCCCCCTCCTCCTCGTCTCCCTCTTCCCTCCCAGTCTCGTCTACACTCACACCTGCATGCACTACATCTACAGCCACTACTGCCATCACCAGCACGAAGACCACCACACCCCGCTCACGTGCAGTCACCACCCCCACTGCCATTCACACGTCCATTGTGTCCTCTCCCAGTGTGTCTGTGACGCCACCTCCCAAGATACACAAACGCAGGCACACACCCACCCAACAGCCATCCACCTTAAGACAGCCTCCAGCGCATGCACCTTCACCCAAAGTCACCAAACGAACACCTCCTACAACCACAACCACTTCCTCCACTCCCAAACCCCCTCCCACTACCCGTCCCAGTGGTTCCAAAAAACTTTTCCTGTCCAACCATGAACTCTTTCCCACACCTCCCCCACCCCGTCCGTCTCCTAGGCCCGACTCTCCAGGTCTCAACCTAGCACCTCAGCCACAACATCTCCGGGACCAGTGGTGACTGTAGTCACTGGAATCTGGAGTGCACCGGCCACCAGAGCAGCGAGTGAGGCACGGAGCCACAGCACGGACAGTCCCCCACCTGTGAAGCATCAAAAGTTGGCCAGTGCCCGGTGGAAGAGGGGGAAGACTCCAGCCACCAAATCCACTCCCAGGGGTACAGGTGGGAGTATGGAGTCAGCTGCGACACCTTCCAAGGTGGGGAAGGGCCACAAGAAAGTCAGCAGGTCTGGGAAGAGCAGCACGGTGGAGAAGACCGCCATCATCCCTGCTGCCCAGGAGGCCACCACCATCATTCCCGCTGCTCAGGAGGCCACCGCTATCATCCCCGCTGCCCAGGAGGCCACCACCATCATCCCCGCTGCCCACTGCCAGGAGGCCACCGCCAGCACCTGCCCTGCTGCCCAAGAGGCCACCGCCACCAGCCCCGCGGCCCAAGACAGGACCGCCAGCACCAACCCCGCTGGCCCAAACAGGTCCGCCAGCACCAGCCCCGCTGGGCCAGACAGGACCGCCAGCACCAGCCCCGCTGGCCCAGACAGGACAGCCAGCACCAGCCCCGCTGGGCCAGAAAGGACCGCCAGCACCAGCCCCGCTGGCCCAGACAGGACCGCCAGCAGCTGAGTCCCTGCAAAGGACCCCTCCGCAACAAGCACCGCTGAACAGGGCACTGCCGCCATAAGCACCGCTGAACAGGGCACTGCCGCCACAAGCACTGCTGAACAGGACACCGCTGCCACAAGCACCGCTGAACATGGCACCGCTGCCACATGCACCGCTGGCCCATGAGCGCCAAGGGCACTGACGCTAATGAGTCCGTCACTAGCAGGATGAAGCACTCTGGGCACCAAGCCCCCTCCAGAACCAGTGGAGTATCACATCCACTTCCTCAGTCCTTAGCAGGATGAAGCACTCTGGGCACAAGGCCCCCTCCAGAACCAGTGGAGTATCACATCCACTTCCTCAGTCCTTAGCAGGATAAAGCACTCTGGGCACCAAGCCCCCTCAGAACCAGTGGAAAAAGGCACCCACTACCTCAGTCCTTGGCAGGATGAAGCACTCTGGGCACCAAGCCCCCTCCAGAACCAGTGGAGTATCACATCCACTTCTTCAGTCCTTAGCAGGATGAAGCACTCTGGACACAAGGCCCCCTCCAGAACCAGTGGAGAGATACATCCACTACCTCAGTCCTTGGCAGGATGAAGCACTCTGGGCACCAAGCCCCCTCCAGAACCAGTGGAGTATCACATCCACTTCCTCAGTACTTAGCAGGATGAAGCACTCTGGGCACAAGGCCCCCTCCAGAACCAGTGGAGAGATCCATCCACTACCTCAGTCCTTGGCAGGATGAAGCACTCTGGGCACCAAACCCCCTCCAGAACCAGTGGAGACTGTCATCCACTTGAGGGACTGTGGCTTTGCACTCCCCAGGATTGAACAGTGGGCAACCCACCAACTGTAGAGACTTGAGAGACTGTGGCTTTGCACTCCCCAGGATGAAGCAGTGGGCAAACCACCCACTGTAGAAACGTGAGAAACTGTGGCTTTGCACTCCCCAGGATGAAGCAGTGGGCAAACCACCCACTGGAGAGACTTGAGAGACTGTGGCTTTGCACTTTCCAGGATTGAACAGTGGGCAACCCACCCACTGCAGAGACTTGAGAGACTGTGGCTTTGCACTCCCCATGATTGCACAGTGGGCAAACCACCCACTGTAGAGACTTGAGAGACTGTGGCTTTGCACTCCCCAGGATGAAGCAGTGGGCAACCCACCCACTGTAGAAACTTGAGAGACTGTGGCTTTGCACTCCCCAGGATTGCACAGTGGGCAAACCACCCACTGTAGAGACTTGAGAGACTGTGGCTTTGCACTCCCCAGGATGAAGCAGTGGGCAACCCACCCACTGTAGAAACTTGAGAGACTGTGGATTTGCACTCCCCAGGATGGAACAGTGGTCATGTGGCCCCCTCGTGGATTTGGCGTTGTGCACTCAACCGGCTGAGGTGCCCCCCTTTGCCTCCCCCTGAGGTGCCTGTTTTATTGCTATCTGATGCCCCTGCAGTGTTCTCTCCGTCATGGTCGGGGATCTTGTGTGGGCCTCGCCCATACCGTGTGGGCCCTGTGTTCCACGGACTTCAATGGAGCACTACCTGGACTACTATTCTTGGTGTATATTTTGTTAATAGTGTATATATGTATATTTTTGCGTACTGCATTTTAATATATTACAATGGTTACACTCATTTTCTTTGGTCTTTGCATTCTTCCAGGGGGGTTGGAGGTGTAACTATAATGTATCATGATGTATTAGTGTGTGTGTTGTCGTGGGTGAGGGTGTGGGTGGGGGTGTTGCGTGTGTATGTCCCTGTTTTTTCCCTCCCCCTCCCCTGTTTCATAGGTGCAGTACTCACCATGGTCTTCGCCGCCGGCGTTCGTGCTCCTGGTAGAGGAGCAAGAAGATAAGGGCTGGCAGGATCTGCAGCTCTGGTTCCATGGAGTCCTGGTTCCTCGTGGGGTGTGTAGAGGTGAGCGTTTTCCCTTTGAGGTCCTGTTTCCGCCGTGCTTTTGTCCACGGTGAATCCACCCCGGAAAAGGTGTCGGATTGGTAGGTTGTGATACTGTGGGCGGTACTTTGTCCTCTGCCTGTCTCTTGGCGGTGACCACCAAGCTGTTTGTTTGTACCGCCGTGGCCGTCAGAGTGTTAAAGTGGCTGTCTTTGTTGGCGGTTTCCGCCACAGTCGTAATTCCAAATGTTTTACCGCCGGCCTGTAGGCGGTCTTACCGCCGCTTTAACACCATCCGCCAGGGTTGTAATGACCCCCAATGTGTCTTTGACACATGTCATCCTGTGCAATACATTCCCTCAGCCTTCACATTGTGTTGACAATGATCCTATTTGACTGCATTTATCTGTCATTGTGTTCCCTCATTGCAGGCCACAGTGCATGTGTGTCAACACTGACATGGGTGAGTAACGTTCCTACAGATGCCTGACCTTTGTAAGTAGAACGTTTTCTGGCAATGGACTGCCCTCTATATTATGGGGTATGTTGATTTGGTAGGCATGGTATTGGTATGTGATAAGGGTCAAGCTGATGACAATTTCCACCAATCTGTTAAGCTATCTAGAGGGACACAGTCTGACATGTCCCTTACTTCAGTGGTCAGTGGGATGTTACTAACTGACACCTAGGCAGAAGCAAAACATTTTTAGACATACTTGACTATGATAGTCCTGATATTTAGCAGCCTATGTGCTGCACAGTGTAATAAAAAGATAGGTTTGTGACTGTCCACTTGTGTCACTGTGTTGGTAGTGATCCTCAACATGACACGACCTGTGACATGTCCCACCTCACATTTCCTTCTTATGGGTAAATCTTGAGCATGAAATACATTTCTCATTCAACAACATACATTATTGAAAAACTAACTATAATACATACATAGTATATTAGTTGTGTTTATTTTCATGTGCACAGGATAGTAGGATGAATGTGATTAAAAAATGGTGTTCAAACAATGAAGGATTCAGGCATGGTGGATGTTATAAAGAGAGTAGCTGCCACAACATTTGAAGTCCCAAATCCAGTGTCCCACTATCCTGGAAACCTGGAAAGGGTTTGTAGAAAAGTCAACAGGGTGAATCTGAGACACAGAAAGGAAATCTATCAGTTAGAAGTTACTTCCTGACAGTGGTTGTTGTACTTGCCATCTGCACCTCCTGGTTGTTTGGGTGGAGGTCCATGCTTGCGGTTGAGTTCTTCAGCTATAGAGGCAGGGGTGCCTGAGGCAGGTTCTTCCCCTGCCAGGGCTTTTATTCCACTGGCAGCCACAGATGTTGAGGGGCTAAAGTAACTTGGACAATAAAAGGAGTCTGGTGTTCTAGATGTTCCATGCTCATGGTGGTCGGTTGAGTTCTTCAGCTATAGAGGCAGGGGTACCTGAGGCAGGTTCTTCCCCTGCCAGGGCTTTTATTCCACTGGTAGCCACAGATGTTGAGAGGCTAAAGTAACTTGGCCAATAAAAGGAGTCTTGTGTTCTGGATGTTCCATGCTCAGGGTGGTGTTGATGTCTCTCAGTGACCCTGTTAGCCAGACCATGTCACCATTGTGGGCCTCCCACTGTTGCATGACTTCCAGGTCATGAGGTTGTTCCTCTGCAGCTGCTTGATATCCCCTAGCATGACAAGTACCTGTCCAATCACACCTTGGGATTGTAGGTAGGCTCCCAAGACTTGGGAGATGGTGTCCTGGCCAGAACTATCCCTAGCAGCCTCATGCCGCTGGCCCACACCAACCCTCCCAGGCACCTTACCCACACTTGCCTGCTCCCTTGGCCCAGTTTGCCCACTGTCACTGGTGCCAGGTCCCTCATTGTCAGGGTTTTCAAGTTGTGACTCCAGTACCTGGCCTGGGGGTACATGATAGTTGTTACTGGCCTTGGCACACAAGTTTGGGGATGACGGGTTGCCTGGGATGTAGATGCAACCAAACTGGAAGGAGTAGATGTGTGAGGGATAAGGTTGACAGTTGTCATCTGACCAGGTTCTGCGGATGGACCAGAGCTGTCCTCAACATCACACATCCAATTGTCCTCTCCTCACTGAGGGCTTTAGCCAGGGAGAAGATGGCAGTCTCAGGAGTGCTTTCCATGGTCCCAGTGGCAGGTAGAGCTGTTGAAGATGAGAAACAGATGGTTACAGATTGTATTGTGACATACAGGACTGATTCTTACAGGTAGATATGCTTTGGGACATGTACAGATTGGCTTTGCTTGATCCCCTTATATGACAGTGACACCTGCTTTCAGTAATATAGATCTGAAATTTGTGGTACAGACATTTCCTTTTTAAGTCACCTTGCTACAGCATGTTTGAGTATCTTGGTAGTTGGATGTCTGTTCATAGACTCATATCTTGGCAGTAGTGGAGCATAATATGTTTCAGGGTACCTCCCAGTTAGCAACACTTCATTGTTAATATTGCAGACAGCTGCACAATGTCATGTGGACACTGACCTGGCCATCGGATATGGAGTTACCATTCTACCTAGTTATATGTGGTAGGTTACATCAAGTACAGCATACTGCATATATGTGAGTTCCCCCCCCCAGGTGAGTATAGTTCTCTAGGTGATGGGAGGTAGAAGGGACAGATTAGCAGCAGAGGACACAGTTGAAACTGTGTGTAAGGAGTACACCAGTGGCAGCTGTCCTTAGCATTTCTGTCAATAGCTGGCTTATGCCAACAGACTATACAATTGTTATCCCTCCAGGTGAGTACAGTTCTCTAGGTGATGGGAGGTAGAAGGGACAGAGAAACGGAGGACACAGTTGTAGCTGTGTGTGTAAAGGGCATATCAGTAGGAGCTATACTTAGCATTCCTGTCAATAGCTGTCCTATGCCAACAAACTATACAATTGTTATCCCCCACGTGAGTACAGTTCTAAAGGTGAAGGTAGGTGGAAGGGACAGATTAGCAGAGGACATGGTTGTAGCTGTGTGTTAGTAGTATTGTAGTAGCAGCTGTCCATAGCATTGCTGTCATTCCCACAGCCTATATAATTGTGAACCATTTAGGTGAGTATACTAAATTGTTTAGTATACATGCAATGTTATTTTCAATATGGTAGACAGTTTTGTTTTAGTAATGGTAGAACAGTGCCTGCTGGGAGATGTAGTGCTGTTATTCCCTGTACTACCCACACCATACACAGATGCTATGCCCCCAGGTGAGTTAACTTTATCTGTGATATGCCAGACAGGCATATTCGGTCATTTGGACACAGGGGTGGTGAGAGGTGTGGCAGTGAAGTTGGCAAAAGGTGATCAGTGAGCATGCATGACAATACATTTTGGTGACCTTATTGGTGTTGTGCCTTACACAACTCCGCTCCTCCAGGTATTCCTGTGAAGCCCTCAGGATGCAGGATGGCCAAGACCTTCTCATCCCATGATGTGAACTGTGGGGGAGGGGTTGGGGAACCTCCACCATTCTTGATGACCGCCAGCCTGTGCCTGGTGGACATGGAATTCACCTTCCTCCTGATGTTGATCCACCTCTTCCTGATATCCTCTCTTGTGCGTGGGTATCGGCCTACAGAATTCACCTTGTTGACTATTCTTTGCCACATTTCTATTTTTCTCACAATTGTAGTCTGCTGGACAAGTAAGTGTAGCTCTACTCTGGTAATTTCATACACCATGACTCTCAACTCGTCATCTGTGAAATGGGGATGTTTTTATGGTGAAATGGTGGTCGTAGACAACACAAAAAAAGGATGATGAGGTGTAGGTGCTGTCTGGTGATGGGGTAATGGTTAGTAAATGAGGTGTGGAGGTGCTATAATGTGTGGTGGGTGAGGTGTGCTGGGGTGGGATAAGTGTTATGTGAAAGTTGGAGGAGTACCTAATCTATGGTACTGTGTCTCTGATTTTGGGCTCTGGCTTCTATGTGTCACGTTGCAGATGCAAAGGATTATGGTGTGTTTAGCGCTGCAGTTTTTAGGTGTGTCAGGTGTGTGAATGGGTGTCAGCCATATGGATTTTAAATCCATCCAATGTGGTGTTGTGTGTTACTATGGGAATCGTCGACAGCCATGTTTCCCGCCACATTGGAAGACCACCATGAAAGAGAGTGTGATTTGTAATAAGTTCAGTGGTTGGTTGACGGGGTGGTGGTGCTGGTAGTTGGATCACCTATTTCCCGCCCTCCAGAGTGTGTTGGTTTTTTGGTTGTGTTTTGGCAGCCCTGGATATTTAACTTGTAATATGGTGGTCTGTGATACCATCAACATGGCAGCCTTTTGGAAGCTGCCACCATGGTGGTCTAGTGGTCAGACCGCCAAACTCGTAATGAGGCCCTACATGATTTACCCAGCATCATAGGATGTTAAACTGATGACAAGACTCAAACCTGTCTCCCCAGCTCCAGAGTTGACAGCTCTGGTCATTGCCCCATATACACTCCCCTAAAAGTTTGTACAATTTGACTTACAGGAATTGGCCTCTCCTGGGTTGTACCTCACTTTGGGGAATGAGGTGACTGATCCCCCTAAGTTTTTGTGCATCTCAAAAATGACACAGTTTTTTGGAATAACAATACAACTTTTAGAGGTGGTGCAAATGCTGATGCCCCAAAAATCAATTGTGATTCATGTGTTACTGATTTGTGGATCATTTTGTAGAAGATCCAGCAGACCTTAAAAAGGATTATAGACTTAGGGGCATATTTATACTCCGTTTGCGCCGAATTAGCGTCGTTTTTTTCGACGCAAATTCGGCGCAAAACTAACGCCATATTTATACTTTGGCGTTAGACGCATCTAGCGCCAAAGTATGGGCAAATAGCGTCATTTTTTAGCGTGAACGCCTTCCTTGCGTTAATGAGATGCAAGGAAGGCGTTCCCGTCTAAAAAAATGACGGCGACGCAAATGCGTCGTATTTATACTCCCGGGCAAAAATCACGCCCGGGAGTTGGCGGGGCAGAAAACCCCACTTTTTAACGCCTGGGTCAGGGCAGGCGTTAAGGGACCTGTGGGCTCAAAATGAGCCCACAGCTGCCCTCCCATGCCCCCAGGGACCCCCCCGCCACCCTTGCCCACCCCAGGAGGACACCCAAGGATGGAGGGACCCACCCCAGGGACATTCAGGTAAGTTCAGGTAAGTATACATTTTTTTTTTTTAATATTTTTTTTTGGCATAGGGGGGCCTGATTTGTGCCCCCCTACATGCCACAATGCCCAATGACCATGCCCAGGGGACAGAAGTCCCCTGGGCATGGCCATTGGGCAAGGGGGCATGACTCCTGTCTTTACTAAGACAGGAGTCATGTAAATGGCGTCTGGGCGTCGTTTAAAATGGCGCAAATCGGGTTAAGACGATTTTTTAGCGTCAACCTGACTTGCGCCATTTTTAAGACGCCCTAACGCCATTTTTCCCTACGCCGGCGCTGCCTGGAGAACGTGTTTTTTTTCCACGCACACCAGGCAGCGCCGGTCTGCTTGCGCCGGCTAACGCCATTCAATAAATACGGCGCCCGCATGGTGCTTCAGAATGGCGTTAGCCGGCGCAAAATTTTTTGACGCTAAACTGCGTTAGCGCAGTTTAGCGTCAAAAAGTATAAATACGGGCCTTAATATGACTTTACAGGGTGCAATTTCAGATGTTTTTTTTTAAAGATGTTTATCCCCATTTCACTTTCAGACATATAGCCAGTGGCTAAATAATGTAGTCTAACTGGATATTCCCCACCAGGCCGACATATATTTTTCTGAACAGATGTTACCACCCTCAGTACAATGGTGGTGTAATCATTGGATAGTGGCCCCTTCCTGAGTCAAAAGACTCTCTCAGAAGGTTTTAGTTCTTTGATTGACTGCCACATCCTGGTGGTAGATCTGATTCTCTGCTGTATCCTAGAGTGCCTGTTAGACTTTTCATCTTTGGCGTGGTCGCTCCTAACTTTTTACCTCTGTTCACCAGGTTGTTGATGTGTGCTGGAGTCTGATTTTACTGTTTTAGTTACTCTGGGCACATTACCACTGCTAACCAGTGCTAAACTGCTAAGTGCCCCTTTACAAAATTTGTATGTAATTGGCTTATCCGTGATTGGCGTATTTGATTTATTACTACATCCCTAGTACAGTGCACTAGAGGTGTCCAGGGCCTTTAAATCTAATGCTGGTGGGCCTGCAGCACTGGTTGTGCTACTCACATGAATAGCTCTGTAATCATGTCTCAGACCTGCTATTGCAGTGTCTGTGTGTGCAGTTTTAACTGTAAATTCGACTTGGCAAGTGTACCCACTTGGAGGCCTAAACCTTCCATTTTCTTACATGTCAGACACCCCTGTTGTAGGCCATAGGTAGCCCCAAGTGCAGGGTACAGTGTATGGTTAAGGTAGGACATAAAGTAATGTGTTTTATATGTCCTGACAGTGAAATTTTGCTAAATTCGTTTTTCACTGTTGCAAGGCCTGTCCCTCTCATAGGTTAACATAGGGGCTACTTTTAAATCTGATTAAAGTGTAGATTCCCTTTGGGAGCGGATGGACATGTGGAGTTTGGGGTCTCTGAGCTCACAATTTAAAAATACATCTTTTAGTTAAGTTTATTTTAAGATTGTGTGTTTGAAAATGCCACTCTTAGAAAAGTGAGCATTTTCTTGTTTAGACCATTTCTGTGACTCTGCCAGTTTGAGGATTCCCTGTCAGGGTCAGTTTGACAGCTGGGCTAGTTGCACCTCACACTACACAGTGACACAAAGGGAGCTGGGGTGTAGCCTGCATATCCTGATGAGCCACCCGTGCTAGGAGGGAGGGGAGGAATGGTCACTCACACCTGAAAGGGCTGTGCCTGCCCTCACACAACGCATTCTCCAACCCCTGGTGAGTGTCTGGGGCCTGGCCTGGCCAAGGCAGGATTTCACATTCACAAGAGACTTTGCTTTGAAGTAGGCCTACTTCAAAGGAGAAATTGGGTATAAGAAGGGCACCCAAAACCACAGACTTTAGATCACTTCCGGAAATCAAAAGGAACCTCTGCCTGGAGAAGAGCTGAAGAGCGGAGGAGAAGTGCTGCCCTGCCTGTGACTGTGCTTTGTGGAGCTATCCTGCAGTTGCTGCTTCTGTCTGTGCAAGGGGACAAAGACTGGACTTTGTGGTATATTCCTCCTTGAGAAGGACTCTTCAAGGGCTTGAACTGAGCTTACCCCCCGTTCTGAAGTCTCAAGGCCATCAAAGACTTCCCTTACCAGCACCTGGACTCTCTGCTGAGACTCCTACCCTGACAAGTAGTGCCCTATCCAGTCCCTGGGCCCTGGGAAGGAAAAGCTGGTGAAAATTCAAGGAAATCGATTTCGGATGACTCCGGACCGACTCCGCTGCTGAATTCGGTGACGCCGCCTGCAACCGACTCCGTGATCTTCGCTGAAACGCAATGACCTTTGCAGACCCGACACCACTGCAGCCCCGCCGAAGTCTGCGACTCCCTGGAAGTCGGCGCACCACATTGTGACTGACGTCTCTTGAAGTGCGCGGATTCAACGTTTCGCATGGACGCCGCGATCCCTGACTTCACACATCGGCTTGTTTTCTCTCTTCACTAAGGTACTGTACCTGGGGGTCCACGTGACTCTGTGGCTGGCGCCGCTGGTGTCAGATTGTTGGGAACGACTCTGTCACAACACCGTTTTAGCATCTCATCGAAGCATTTTGTGTTTCTAAGCGATATTTTTGAATTTAATCTTTAAAAATTCATAACATGACTTCTGTATTGTGTTTTTTTGTCGTTTTGGTCTTGTTTTGTTTAGATAAATATTTTCTATTTTTCTAAACCTGTGTTGTGTCATTTTATAGTGTTTTCATTAAGTTACTGTGTGTGTTGGTACAAATACTTTACACCTAGCTCTCTGAAGTTAAGCCTACTGCTCTGCCAAGATACCAAGGGGGTAAGCAGGGGTTAGCTGAGGGTGATTCTCTTTTACCCTGACTAGAGTGAGGGTCCTTGCTTGAACAAGGGGTAACCTGACTGTCAACCAAAGACCCCATGTCTAACATTGGTGATCAGTGGTTGGGATTTGGACTTTTATTTGTACTTGACATACAGTAATTAAGTGTACACTACTGTTTTGAGTGCAGACCACTACGTGACCACATACTACTTGTTTGGTGTTCTTTGATTTTTTCTCTTTTGCTTGGATTTTTCCCTACATCCATTTTTGTGGTAACCTTTGACTGACTTCTGAACTTCATTTGGGAACTTTTCTGCTTTTTGGAACTTTTTACTTTTGTTGACTTTTCATCATATCTCATTCTGGAGATGCATCAGTTGGAGCTGCTTTTGACCTGGAGAAATTGGATAGCTATACCAAGGCTCAGCAAAAGCAGTTCTGTAAAAGTTTTGAATGTCCAATTAAGAGCTCATCCAAGAAGGAGGAGCTGCAAAAGGTGCTGAGGGCCTGGGTGACAGCCAAGAGCACTGTAGGGCACACCGAGGATAAGGAAGATGAGGAGGAGGAAGGGCATTCCATACACAATGATATTGAGGGTGGGCCTGTTATGTCCAGGGAGAGGGTCTCCAGGGCAGGTAGCAGTGTCTTATCTAAGAGTCTGACCCCTGAGGAATGGCAGGACAGACAGGAAGAAAGGGAGCACCAGAGGTAGTTGGAGAAAATGAGGATGGCCATAGAAGAGAAAAGGTTGTTGTAGACTCATGAGCTTAGCTTGAGGGAGCTGGATCAGAGGTGCCAGTCTAGTAGGGATGGTGGCAGCCACATCACATTGCATTCCGAAAGATCTTGTGAAGGATTATAAAAGGGAGGCCAACATATACTTGTTGTTTAAGGGGTATGAGTCTGCTCTCCACATGAAGCTGGTCCCTGAAGCTCATTGGGGGGTGGGTCTGTGGCAGCACTTTGAGGTAGAGGGGAGGGATATACTGACAGCCTTAGGGAATGCTCAGAATCTCGCTTACTCGAGCATGAAGGATGCCTTGCTTACAAGGTATGGTCTTACCCCTGAGCAGTACAAGGATAAGTTTAGATCCTACAAGAAGAAGGAATCCCAAACATGGTTGGAATGTGTTGATTCTGATTGCAGGTCACTGGATAGTTGAGTGAAGGGCAGCAGTAAGGTAACTCCGTATGAGGGGCTTTACAATCTGATTGCTTGGGAAAACTTGTTCAGTTTATGTTTTCCAGAGCTGCGCCAGCACATGATTGACAGCAAGCTGACCGACCCAGGAAGCTTGCACAGAAGGCGGACCGCTGTGAGAGCACCAGGGTCCAAAGGAGGTATGGGGGAGACCAATCCAAGGGAGGGCAGGGGCACTCTCAGAAGAAAGGGGGGGCTAAGGGTAAACAGGGGAGTTCTCTAAAGGGCCCCAAACTGATTCCCAGGGTAAGGATTCCCAGCCCCCCAGTGAGAAGAAGCCATGGTTCTCCAAAAGGAAGGCAGTGGCAGGTGGTCCCCCAAGTAAGTGCTATGCATGTGACCAGGTGAGTCATGTGAGGGGGGACCCTGAATGCCCCAAAAGTACACGGGCACCCACTGGTGCGTCGTCCCAGGGTTTGACCAGTGTGGCGCTTGGGGAGGAGTTGGTTTCAGGTGGGTGGGAACCAGCTGAGATGACACTTGTCTCACTAGGGGACAGTGAGATGGTCCAGAGAACCCTAGTGCCTGAAAACACTAAGAAGTACAGGCAGTGGGTGACCATTAATGGACATAGGGTGGAGGCTCTGAGAGACACAGAAGCCAGCGTGACTACAGTGAGGAGTTAGCTGGTGTCTGAAGAGCAGATTGATCCCTGGGTACTTCACCAAGTAGTTGCAGTGGACAACTCAGAGTGCCTGTGCAGAGTGACAGAGGTTCCCTTTGAATGGGGGACAGTGTCTCAGGTTCCTTGAAGGTAGCTGTGAGTCCAATCATACCTGTTGATTGTTAGTTAGGCATTGACCTGGAGGATTCCCCTTGGAAGGAGGTGGAACACAGGTCTCACTTGGAGATGCTGGGTCTACCTGGGTGTCTGTACGTATCCACCTGGTCAATGGCAGCCCGTCAGGGTACTCAAGAGCCCCTGGAGCCTGAAACAGTGGCCCAGGGGACCAACAAGAAGAGGAAGGGCAGGGAGCGTGGGAAACTAGCCCCAGACGTTCCCGTTGTCTTGGAGGAGGCGGAGCCTGAGGGTGATGACCCAGAGCCTAGAGGGGAACGGGTGGCTG